>NC_056741.1:875745103-875775103 GCF_019279795.1 Protopterus annectens | reverse complement strand
GGGGCTCCATATTGTAAAGAAGGTAAGAGGTAGGTAGTTGCTATAGTATGCCTGGAGGAGTTAGAGAGAAAGCATTTTTTTCTATAGAGCATACCTAGCTTTTGGTGGGTTTTCTTTATGTTTTGTTGTATGTGGATATCAAATTTAAGGTGTTTGTCTATGGTAATGCCAAGGAGTTTTGCAGAAGGGACCACTTCTATGGCAGTGTTGCTTTGGATTAGGACTTTGAAAGCATTTTTGTCAAAAGAGAAAGCCCTGATTGGAGGGAAGAGAAGTATTTTAGATTTATTAGAGTTGAGAGAGAGGTGGTTGCGGTGCATCCAGTTCTCGGTAGTGGAAAAAGCTATTTGAGTTTTAGTCAGGAGTTCAGGTAGGTTAGCGGCGGCACAGACTAAGGTAGAGTCATCAGCGTATTGGATAACTGTTGTATCAGGGATGATTGTGTGAAGGTTATTAATGAGAATGTTGAAAAGCATGGGTCCGAGGATGGACCCCTGGGGAACACCGGTGGGTGTTGGCAAGAAGATGGAGGTAGAGTTCTTCCATCTGACAGCTTGAGATCTGTCTGATAGGTATGGGAGAACCAGGATAGGGTATCAGGGGAGAGATGAAGGTTGGAGAGATGAAAGAGAAGGTGCTTGTGGGAGATGGTATCAAAAGCAAAGCTTTAGAAAGATCTAGCAGTACAGTGGATACTAGTAATCCAGAATCACGGGCTCGATTTACTGTTTCTAAGAAGGATAGTAAGGCAGTAATGGTGCTGTGGCCAGGGCGGAAGCCATGCTGGGTGGGAGTTATGAGGTGATTCTGAGTTAAAAAAGGCATTAGTTGGTGATGGACACATTTTTCTAGAATTTTTGATATTGGTGAGAGTAGGGCAATTGGACGGAAATTGGAGATATTGGTGTTTTTGCCTCCTTTGTGAAGAGGTAGAATGAAGGCAGATCGCCAAAGTTTGGGTACATATGACTCTTTTAAAGATATGTTAATTAGGATGCTGATAGGGAGAGCAATACCTTCAGCAGCAGATTTGAGGAAGGAGGAGGGTATGTTGTCAGGGGCATTTGAGCAAGGCTTTAGTTTGGATAGGAGTCTTTTTATGAAAGTAGTTGGAACAGGTTTGAGCTGGAAACTAAGAAGACAGTTATGGGGGTTGTTGGGAGTAGAGGAAAGAGAGTTGGATGGATTATTGTCTGGAAAAGATTTGGTTAGATTAGCTATGGATTCTGTAAAAAAAGTGTTGAAGTGAGAGCTTAGTTCTGAGTCAGTAATGCTATGGTCAGGGCAGGGATTATTCCTGGACCCTGGCTGGAGAAGGGAATTAACAGATTTCCAGAATTGTTTTGGGTTCTTGTTATTGTTGGACTGAAGTTTATTGTAGTAGTTTTTTTTGTCTGAGGTGATTAGTTTTTTTACTTGGTTGCAGAGTTGGGTGTATTGAAGCAAGGTAGAAGGCATCTTATTTTTCTGGTAGAGCTTCCAAGATTTGTCCCTGTAATGCATGATTTGTTTAGTTTCTTTGGATAGCCAAGGAGCAGAATTAGTCTTGATTCGTTTGTTTCTTGGCGGGGCTTTGGAGTTGAGGGTTTTTAGGAAGATAGAGTTAAAATGTTCTACTGCATTGTCAAGGGGAATAGTATTTAGGATTTGCCAGTTAATATGTTTACAAGTGTTTGAGAAATTTGTGGGGTTGAAGTTGCTGAGATTACGAGTGTGGATGTAGTGGTGTTGATGTTTAGTGGTGTTGGGTGAGCGATGTATGAAAGCAGGGAGATGGTCACTAAAGGTGTCTGGGATAGTACCAGAAAGAGTTATTTTGTTTGGATGGGAGACTAGGACCCAGTCGATGATGGATCCTGGGGGGTGGTGTTTGTTAGGATGAGTGATTGTATGAATTACTTGGGTGAAATTGTAGAGGTTAATGAATAAGGAGGGGGAAGGTGAGTTAATTTTATTCCAATCAATATTAACATCGCCTAGAATGTAGGTTTCGAATTTTATTTCAGTTGAGGCCCAGTGAAGAATATTTTCAAGGGTAGAGATGTTGTCGCCTGGGGAAATATATAGGGAGATAATGCAGATATTTTTATGTTTATTTAGTTGTAGGAGACTAGCAGTTAGTTCAGTATTTTTGAATTGTGGAATTGGAGTTTGTAGAGGGATTAATGAAAGAAGGTTGGAGTAGATTAGCACAGAGCCTCCACCTTTTCTGTTTAAACAGTCACTTCTATGGATTTGGAACCCAGGAGGTAGGATTTCAGAGTCAGCAATATGGGGTTTTAGCCAGGTTTCGGAGATGGCTAAGATGTCAGGTTGGTTGTGGCAAATCCAAGCTTGTATTTGGTGTATTTTGTTATTAAGGCTCTGGGCATTTATAGTAAAGAACTTAAGGGTGTTAAGAGAGGAAGCAGAAGAAGAAGCGGGAGGTGGGGATGGGAGTGTGCAATGGACGAAGTAGGGGAGGGAGTTGTTAGTTGTGAGGCAAGGGCCAGGGTTAGGATGGATATCTCCAGATAAGGCTAGGTCATTATTGGGATTAACTTTTAGCCTTTTGGGTTTATTGAGAAGGAAGCTATTTGGGGCTAGTAGTGATTTAAGAGTGAAGGTATTTTTTGTAGTGGAGAAGAGTTTGGGGTGGAATAGGTACAGTAGGTTAGGAGGAATAAGAGAGGATGATATTGTGTGGAAGTGAGTTGCTAGAAATGGTTGCAGGTGAGTGCAAGGGATAGTTTGAGTAGGAGGTAGGCATAGGGGTGTTTTGGAAGAGTAAGAAGTAGCAAAATAAAGAGGAATTAGTAGCACAAGAAGGGAGCATGGGACATGGATAGTATAAAGAATATGGGAGGGCATACTTAGAGAAAGTGGAATTGAAGAGAGAAATGTCGAGGAAGTTAGCAGGCTAATTGAGGAGGAGAGGTAAAGGAAGTAGAAGGGGTTGTGAGTCTATACAGGGGGAGAGAAAGAGACTAAGTGTGGAGAAGAGTGCAGGTCAAGTAGAGTGGGAGGAGTAAGAATGGGAGGGGTAGTAAGGAGAGGACTGTGATTAGTTAATTGGTATGGGTGGGAGGGGTAAGTCAGGAATAAATGTAGAGGTGCTGGGAGCAGGTGGAATTTGGGGGCAGGGTAGGTGAGCGGAGTGAGCCCGCAGGGCGAACGGAGCGGGAAGAGCCAAAGTAAGGAGAAATGGGAGGAAAACAATCAGTAGAGTGTGAGAGCCAGATATGGGAACAGAAAAGCAAGGAAGGTATGTTCTACTACTAATCAAAAACAGTACTGTGCTCCTTACTAAAACCAATCCAAACATCTTCTATTTGCAGTCCCATGTAGGTCGTTATAGATACTATGATTTGTGGTTGGCACTATGTATTGGCATAAATTCCACCTTCAGCTTTAGTCTTACATTTGATACATTATAGCATTCATTTTGCACTGCCTGCCCTGCGTTAATCAATTTTTAATTTTATTAGATGACTACAGTCTCAATTGGCTGGCACAAAATCATTCCTCACAGGACTATAGCCATACACAGCCCTACTGAAATTGTTAAAGAATCAATTAGTGTAAATGTATTCTCTGGTAACCATTTCCCTTTGTGACCTTATCTGTCATTACAAATATTTAACATAAATGTATTACAACCACTACACACCCTGATCCTTAGTGAGTACTCTCCTCTCAGTTTTAATTCCTCTCTCCTTTTAATTATCCAGTGCACAGCCTTACTTATAGTCCAGTTCTCACAGCCAGAGCCATAGCTTTGTCATCTGGTGCCCAGGGCAGTCCCCAGCCTGGCACCTCCTCAACCCAAAGTTTATGGGGAAAATGTCTTCTACTTCTGAAGTTGAGGACCAAAAATAAATAAATAAACAAACAAGGTCATCAAAAAGCTGAGAACAAAAAAAAAAAGATTCTGAAATTGAGCAATGAGAACATGCAAGCTCCTTGGTGCAGAAACTAATGCAGAAAACTACTAAAAACATTCATTAAAGTAATTGCAATATCAGCACCAGCTTTTTAAATGAAATCTGGAACTGCACTTTCACCCAATCAGCAACTGCATGTCACACTCCCTAACAATGTGTACACAGGGCAGCCACACCCTTAGTCCCTTCTTAGTTATGGTACTGCTTGCTGTATGTTTTTGGGAAACTGCAGTTTTGCCAGTATGGACCTTTATTGACAAATGTCTTTGCTTTTTAAAATATTTCACAGATTTGCAGTTTAATTTCTGTAGTTTTTCCTCGGAAACAGGGCAGTTACATGCTTTGGTTCCACAAAGCCCTGTCCTATTTTTAGTACTCTTCAGTGTTTTCATCTGTGATCTGATAATTTTACTTTTATCCATACAATTAACTTTAAATATAAATTATTTGATTATTTTAACTGAAATTAAGTAATCTAATTTGTTCCAGAAGAATTTTTAAAAGGTCTTAGAAAATTTTGGATTCCACTTCTCAGCCCTTCTGCCAGGTACCCTTTCTCCACTGTGCCTTCTGTCTTAGTGCAATTTAGAATCAGGGTGATAGTGTTTTCAGTGTGCCTTGTGATATCTGACACAATGATGTCAGGGACCATTGGTTCCAGGAATGACCCACGTGGAACCTCAGTATCCACTTCTCTATCCTTTGATAGGAACTCTGCACAAGGCATTCTGGAATTGTACAGTTATGCAGAGGGTGCACAGCATGGCAACACTGTGCATCATTTGGAGGAACCCTGCACAAGGCATTCTCAGATTATACTGTTATGCATAAAGAGCACAATATGAAACGGTACTTACGTATTATCGCAACCACCATTTCCAACGTACTGGACTTTCTTGTCTTTTACTCAAACAATAACAAGGGAGTGTAATCAGGAAGGGCAGACTGTGAAAATCTCTTCTGGGATGTTGGGGGTGACTTTGTGAAATGAGTAAGTGTTCAAATTTGAGGATTTGTGGCTAGTGTGCTTGAAAGACGTCAAGCATTGAATTCAGCGAGTGATTACAGTGATGACTGCGTGTATATATGTACGTTGGCCTGAAAGGAGTGTGGGTAGTCATAGCGTACGATGTCAGACAGACACACACTCACACGTCCAGTGGATTAGCTGCTTTCAAGCACGTTAGCCATAAATCCTAACATGCGCAAACCCTTACTCATTTTACAAAACCCACCACCAAGATCGTGTTTTAACAGTCTACCCTTCCTGATTACTTTGTAAGGAGTTTAGACAGGGTACCGCTTTGCTTTTCTTTCCTGATGCTTTCTGTTCTCAGGGCAAAGGCTGAGAAAAAGGAACGCAGAACGCATTTTAAGTGGAATGGGCAACTTGCTTAACTGACATCTTGAGATGCTGGCAGTAAATGGGGAAACCTATTTTTTCAAACTTCATTTTTTCAGCCGTTGAAGTGACAAACCTTCCAAAAACAAGAACACATTAAAGACAACATGTCTGTGAGGTTTTGTCATACTTCATTAGTCCCAGTTGACACAAGGAGAAGCAACCAGCATTAGCATGAAAATGTGGTTGTGATAACACGTAAGTACCTATGAAACATTGTGCATCATTTGTTAGAAAGCTCACAAGGCATTCTCACATTATACTGTTATGTAAAGAGTGCACTGTATGCAGCATTGTGCACCATTTCTAGAAATGCTGCATAAGGTTCCTCATATTATATTGTTATACAGAGACTGGACAGTATAGAGCATTGTGAACCATACATTATACTGTTATGTAGAGAGTGCACAGTGTGCAGCATTGTTCACCATTTGTAGGAATGCTGCCCAAGGCATTCTGACATTATACTGTTGTGTAGAGAGTACACTGTATGCAGCATTGTGCTCCATTTATAGGAATGCTGCATAAGGTATCCTCATATACTGTTATGCAGTGACTAGAAAGTACACAGCATTGTGAACCATTTGTAGGAATGCTACACAAGGCATTCTCGCATTATACCGTTATGTAGACATGTTCAGTATTCAGCATTGTGTACCATTTGTAGGAATCTTGCACAAGGCATTTTCACATCATACTGTTATGTAGAAAATGCACCATATGCAGATTTGTGCACCATTTATATGAATGCTGCATAAGGTATCCTTATATTATGCTGTTATGCAGTGATTAGAAAGTACACAGCATTGTGAACTATTTGTAGGAATGCTACACAAGGCATTCTCACATTATACTGTTATGTAGAGAGTGTACACTTTGCAGCATTGTGCACCATTTGTAGGAATGCTGTACAAGGCATTCTCACATCATACTGTTATGTAGAAAATGCACCATTTGCAGATTCGTGCACCATTTATAAGAATGCTGCATAAGGTGCCCTCATATTACATTGTTATACAATGACTAGACTGTACACACCATCATGTACCATTTGTAGGAATGCTGCACAAGGCATTCTCACATTATACTGTTATGTAGAAAATGTACCGTATGCAGATTTGAGCACCATTTATAGGAATGCTGAATAAGGTACCCTCATATACTCTTATGCAGAGAGTGCACAGTATGTGGCATTATGTACCTTTTGCAGGAATGCTGCAGAAGGAATTCTGGGATTATACTGTTATTCATGGAATTCACATTATGCAATATTTTGCATTGTTTATAAAACTAACTTATCAAACTCTGCTGTATTTATCATGCATTCCTCCAAACTAGTAGTTATTTGCATTTCAGTTGACATTGGTACTCTGTTAATGACATCACAAATGTATGGGAATTTATGATAATATAACCACTTACTGGCCAGTGCTGCTATAAGGACAGTCCACCTCTGCATGGGGAGTATTATGACAAATCCATACTGACCTGACCTGATGGAAATCTGTTGTACATTATATGCATGTGTATGGTGTGCACAAGTGTGTATGCATGTGTAAGTCTGTCTGTCTGTTTGACATAGCAACTGCTCTAATGTCTTTGCCATACATGGGTGTGCATGGATCATAAACTGTTCTTTAACAGGGGCACAGTAGACTGTCTTCTACTAGCACGTCCCTGAATCAGTGATGAAATACAGTTTCTGTAGACAGTCTTAGTATGCAGAATACCTGCCTCTGAATTATGTTTGCACTATTTGTGCTTTATACCTCATTTGCATATATACTGGACACTAGCTACCCGCCTGGTACATAGTCACATATTACTTCTGACACCCCGTTACTCTGTTGTCTCTTAAAAAACAGCACAGTTCTCTGTTAAAATGTAGCTTTCATTTTACCAGTTAAATAGCTAAAAATGCTGGCACCTCAGTCAACCAGAACCTTTGTAACATATTCTTTTTTAGACATCCATTGCAGTCAGACCTAATATATTTTCCTGAAGACAAGTTCATGACTTTTACAAAAAAATCCCACTTTGTTTCCACATTCAATCAAAAGAGCTGGGTCTTATATTTCAAAACATAGAAAGAGTCCTTATAATTTGCAGTCCTTTTACTCTGCAATCTTTACACTGTAACCATATTCAAAAAAAAAAAAACTATTAATACAAAATTACTCAAAGTGCACCTGCTTTTGTGGCACTAGCTAATTTGCATAAGATTAAATACCATAACTCAATTCCAGTACTCATTGTAAATATTATTTCCAATTATAAATATTTCTTATAATTCAAGCTTATTAATCCTTAAGAAAATGCATTTCTATTTTCATGTATCTCATGTATATAAACTGCTGCAACTCTTGAGCTAAATATACCTGTATTACGAAATACTTCATATTAATGTTCTGCATGCAGTACAAGTATTTATTAATATACTGTCACCTTCTGTACTTTTATGTCATGTTAAATACTTTGCACTAATGTTCTACATGCAATGCATATTCACTTATCAATATACTTTCAACTTTCTGTACTCTTATAACCAGATCATGACTGAAAAAGGTGAGTTGACCAACTCACTTACCTTGTTATCAAATAGAAAAATATATAAATTTGTTTTTAATGTCCCATGAGATGAAGTGGCCTTTGATGAAACATCATGAACTTAAAATTACTTATGTTACGGTTAATTTCTAAATTGTGTCATGCTGTTTTGTTATTGTGATGTCCATTTCTCATGTGGCTAAAGCAATCTGAAATGTACATTTTTACTTAACTTTGGACTTCACCTAGGTATACTTTACTGCAATTGCACATTTTTATCTAAATCACTCCTCTTAATGAACAATTTAGGACAACTGCATAGCAAATTCAGCACCATTAATGATACACTGACTGTACTTCAATACAGAATCATAATTTCCATAGTGCTGGCATGTGTAAGACCCCTTCCTAACAACACTTATCCTCCTACTTGATTGATATAGGCTTTTGTCACCTAGTAGCAGTTTTACTAGATTTATTGTTCAGTTTTCAAATATTCAGTGACATATTTCATTTATGGGCTGTTGCTTAGAGGAGAAGCATACATTGCAACGAGGAAAGAAAGCCTAGTTATAGTGCAGATCCTTCAATATTTGCAGTCCTACATGCATCTCAGAATACTCAAAGCAGACACACATCATAAGCCCTTAAAGGATCACTGTGGGCAGAAACTAAAAAAATATGTATTTTATCTTTGTCATCAGGATCTACATAATCCAAGCCTGCTGGCAGCACAAAAACTACTTACTATTTTTTTTTCTAATTCTGAATGCCCACATGGGGACAGACATCTTGATGTGATCTTGTTTTCTTCGAAAGCTTCTTTTTGTCTATAGTGCACTTTGGGCACATTAGATGAGACTAATTTGCCCTGGTCTCTCCTTTCCGATTACAATTCTCTTCAGTTAGAATGGAAGTAGTGAGAAAACTGTACATTTGAAAACCTTCAGTAAAAGTGTCACTGAGTAGTTTTCAGTGACTGTTACATGTTTCTTTCCCATGTGTGTTATAAAATATGTAGAAAGTGCTTGCAGAAGTATGAAAAATTAAGCGCTAACATGGCTTTTTAAAAGAATTTTGTGAGTTTCAGATGTTATGCCTCTCCTCCCTTCATTCCTTGAGTCTGACAGCAAATCATAGCTCCTGACTTTCAAAGCTCAGCAAATCAGTGAACTGACTGGTTTCTTCATATTAAGATTACAACAGGTTCCAACTGGTGAGCATTCTCAGTAGAGGGAAAGAATGCAACTATAAATGAGACATGCAGTTTTAGCCTGGATACCTTTATGACTCCAGCAGGTGTAAAATACGAAAAAACAGGCTTACAAGTACTTTGCTATGTGTGTGTTGGCAAAGCAAGAAATTTTCAAATGTGATATGCAAACTGATGTAAAAGCACGGGAAACAACTTCCTAAGGAATGCATTATGAGCTTTCATTAGACTCCAGCATAGTGTACACTGAGAACAATGACGAGAACAGAAATGCCACAGATTTGTTTAAAATACATCATTTTTTAAATTTGGAAGTATGAGGACCATTCTGTATGGGAGCAAAGTAAATTTTGTGTTTAGGACACAGAAGTTTTGACATCTATATATCTGAACAGTGGATAAAATGGTATGGTACTGCAATCCTGTCCAGTGTTATCTATTTCATTTTGAACATTTAGTACAATAAAAGTGTAAATAATTTGAATGCCAATGGTCAACTGAGCAAACTGCTGGATAACATAAGGACAAATATTGTACAAGCTGCACTGCATAGAGCTGTCCCAAGAAGGCCTTATATATATTATTAAAAAGGCTGAACTATGAAGACCTTCAAGTCACGGGAGCATGTGGTGCTCTTGAATGTAAGTTCAGTGAATGAGTTAAACATGTACTTACTGAGTCTCCTGGTGTTTAAAATAATTATAGGCCAAAAGCTCAGCATAAAAATATATTTTGTTAATTTCAAACTTCCCTATATTTTAAAGTTATGTTCTGCGTTATGGCTGTGTATACATGCTGTGTGATATTGCTATTAAAATACATCCCTCGCAGTTGCTCATCATATGTATCTGAGCTTGGAAATGTAACTCTTACTCAGTGGTCTCTTGTCATTAACTCTACTCAGTACTTGACCATATGCATGGGTTAAGAGTCTGCTTACTACTAATACTTGCATTATATCATTATTCTTGTATCTCGTGTCACTCTGTCAAACACTGAGCTGCTGTTCACATTTAATCTGTGAGCTTGTCTATACCTATACAATACATAAGATGAGGCTAAGCCTCCTAACACACACACACACACACACACACACACACACACACACACACACACACACACACATACATACACACACACACACACACACACATGGACAAAAGTAAGGCAGCCACTCTTTAATGGCCCTTTTCTAAGTATAAGATTAACACTGATTTTATTGCAAAACTGTTGTTGCTCTACTTGCTGACATGTAACATATGGCCAGATATTCTACTCAAAAAAAAATCATACTCATTTTGTCGTTTTTAGGTTTTCACCCAAGCTGCCTTGTCATATTCCAGACTGACTGGACCATTCTCTGCTGGTATGCCATTGGTCCAGACCTTATATTCCTCAAGCAGACTTAGACTGACAGATATAAAACTGAGCTATTGCACTATTTGCATAAAAGCACATTTTTCCAAGCTTGTCTAGCAATAATTTACATAATCCAGACAAGGACTAGTATACAGGGAGTATACCCCAAAATGCAGCACTTCTGTACCTTCCCAGTATATATACAAACACTTATTGTTCTGGGTAATATTTCACTGAGCAGGTGTATAGAAAATAAACAAGACATGCTTCATGCATGCATCTCTGCTCTTGTTGGCCTATAAACTAACACACTGTGATGAAAACTATTTCAAGACTTTCTTACCTCATTTAGTGCTAGGAATGTAGAGGCAGCCACCTGATGGGTTTTGAAGTCACACTGAAACTTCAGAATTTGATGACAGATTTTGGCTTCAATGTGCCATGTACATAAGTAAAAAAATATCAGAGCTGGAAACATGGGGAGGTGGCCCCCTTCAAATACATTTTTTTCTGTAGAAATCAACAATTTTGTTTGTTTTACCAGATGTGAACACTTTAAAATAACATTGCATTTGTATGCCATGATGAGGTGGAAAAAAATGCCGATACTATGAGTATTCCCAGTTATAATACAACTGGAAACAAACAGCCTACAAAAACCTAAGCGATCATTTAGGAATACAAATGCAAAAAGTGAAAGGAAAGCTGCAGTTCCATCATCACATTCTAATAATACTGAAATCTAAATTGCTAGAAGAATATCTGATGAAAAGCTGATGATGTAGGTATTACTGAAATAGGTTTCCTGTTGTAAGAGATCTGAGGTTGTGCAGTTTTGTGTCCTGTTTAAAAATATTTCTCTTTAAAAATGGTGAAGTTTAAAAATGTGTATTTTACATACAGCATTGGAATCTTCTGTCTCCTTGATCTACATTTATATATATTCTGGTTCTGTTTTTCATTTGCTAGTAATAATACACTGATTGAAGGAAAATTGTTTATTTAAAGCTGAACATTTCTTTCAGTACTGATTGCAAATGCCTGCTCCACTGCTAGAGAGTGAGTAAGGAGGTCATTCGCCATCATTCTATTTCTTATGGCCAGCTTATGTCTAATGGTCTGTATCCTATTATGGCTGCATAAACTTGCAGATGCCATCATTCTATTTCTTATGGCCAGCTTATGTTTAATGGTCTGTATCCTATTATGGCTGCATAAACTTGCAGACTGATATTTGGTAACATTTTGGTGGGAAAGGTATAGACTGTGTACAGTTTCACACACACACACACACACACACACACACACACACACACACACACACACACACACAAATATATCAAATATACATACAAATGTACCTTCTTTACATTAATGGTCATGCACAGATTAATAAAATATCTTGATGATGCACTACACTTATTCAGATGGTAAGATTTATATCACCTACCATTGTGTAATATTGTACTTAAAACATGTCTACTGCTGACATGTGTGATGTCATAGTATTCAGAATATAGCAAAGGTGAAAGAAATATGTTAATTATTTTCATCTAATAGCATGGACTTCAAATAATCCCATACTATTTCTCTCCAGATTTATTTCACCACACACAATATAAAAGGAGCCTATTGGCTTGTAATGCAATTGATATGATGTATAACATTGTTATTAATATATTCTGCCATATGACTCTGTTATGCCATTTTGAAGAAAATTACTCTGGTCAACTTAAGAAGGAATACTGGGCTTTAGTTTGACTTTTCACAACTGTATAAAGACATTTTTTATAATTAATGTGCAAAGGAAGATAATGTTTTCTTCTTGTATTGCAGAGTTTAAGCAGCTTGACAATGACCTGGTTAATGATAAAAGCTGTATAATAACGATTCATAATACTTATGTATTATGCAACATTTAAAGAGAGGGAATAACACTGTCCAGATTTAAGGGAGTCTGTACTAGATGATAAGCATTCAGGTTTACGTTAAGGGTTGATCTCTGCATGATGTTTTGTAGAACCAGGGCTGATTTGTACAACTTTCACTTGGTTATTGTGTGACTCAGAATATTGAATAAATAGAATGAAGTTTCAAGGTCATCTTTTAAAGCATCATCATGCCCTATGGATCACACACAAACATGCACAAAACACACTTGTTGTACATAATATTTTTCAGAATGGGGGTAAAATGTGATTTTTCCAACACTCACCCTCTCTTACCCAAGTTTACTGTAAGAGCTGATTTGGCCTAGTGGGCTAATACACTTTGCTGTAGTTCAGAGGGTCCTGGGTTCAGTACTTGGCAGGGGTGTATTTTGAGCCGATTTGGTGTAGTGGTGTGTTGCTGGTTCTCTAGTTCAGAAAGTCCTAGGTTCAAGACTAGCCAGCTTTGTCTTAGAGCTGATTTGGCCTAGTGGTGTGTATGCTACCACCAGTTAATCAGATCTAACAAAAAGCTATCCTTTACATATTCAAATGGGAGCAGTCCACTTTTGACGATATCCTTCCAAGGAAGCATACAACATAGTTTGGTATACATATAAATTGCATAGATCCTTAAGCTAACATAAGCCAAAAGCATTCAAAGATGAAAAGCAAAATTCATTACTTGAAATAAATAAGTTTAAAAAAAGTCTCAAGAATTCAGAAAAAAAGATACATCCAGCTGTGAAAACTGCAGCCAAAACAGACTGTTTCTGCAATGTGGGAAATTGCTATTCAGAGACATGTTGGCCACAGTGAAGAAATACCTCATCAGCTAATTTAAATGTCTCGGAATCACTGCCATGAGAGCAAATCAGCATTTTCCTGTGTTATTTAACACTGGAGATCTATGTATCGTGTTGACACAAGCACTCCCCATTCACTGTCCCACACATACACACAGACACACACACGCACACACGCACACACGCACACACACACACACACACACACACACACACACACACACACACACACACACACACACACACAACAGAATATTTCTTACTTGTCCCTGAGATGACAGAACACCCCCAATGTATCCTCTTATTTATATATGTCCCTGATACATCACGGATGATTGCAGTCAGTCAACAATTCCAGACATTAGAGTTTCATTCTTCTTACTGTTTGTAAGTTGCATTGTGATGCTAAACCTGTTGGTCTATTAACTTTTTACACTAGTCCAAGTAATTGTCTAAGAATTGTCCCTGGTGTTCTCTAGTGTTACTCATGAAGTCTTCCCCTACGTGGACCCCCCCCCCCTCAACTCTCCATGATTTTACAGAGAGCACCAGCTATTGCTTCTTACACATGTTCTGCTCCTTATAACTCATAGGCTACTGTAATCTGTGAATATTGCATGATATCAGAGCTTCTTAGTTCTTATTGTGTAACAAGTACATTGTTATACTAAGTGCTTGGTTAGTGCAAGGAGTTAAAGCTCCTGCTTCCTGTGTCAAGGGTACAGAGTTGAAATCTCTCCCCCTTTAATTTTTTCCCCCAAACACTTCAGGTAGTATGTAAGGACTATCCTTGGTGTCTAGTAGTTGTACATAGAGCAAGTCTACTAGTCAGTAAGGCTTTCAAAATGTACAAATTCAGAGAAAAAAACATCAACTACACATGGGAAGTATACATGGGATCTGTTGCTTCCAAAATGATAGAATCATTCTTTTCATTGCTAAAGAAATTAACATTAATAGATTATTATTTTTAAAGTGCAAAATTATTAAAATTCCTCGCATAACATATTTCATACTCTAACATTAATACAGTATTAGCAAGCGAATGGTATATTTTACTGATTTTATTCTGATGGTGCATTTATTCTAAGACAGTTTTGCCAAACATTCAACCAACAGGGAATTTGTCTGCAGTTATGACAACAATTGTCATTCTGGCCGGGTTCATGTATACCATGTGAAATATTTTAGACTGGGTGCTAAATTTATTTGGATATTTGACGTGTTTTTATAAGCTTTCCAAATTGTAACAAGATCACTATTTGTTAGGTTATATCCAAACTCAGCATTCCATTTCTGAGTTATATTGGCAACACTGTCATGTTTATGACATCTTAAAGACAAGCAGTCTGTAAGTGCTTGACCACCTATGCCCAAGCCTACATATACTCATTAAAATAAAATAACCCTAGAGTATCAAAATGTGTCAGGTGCATTTGGGACACATAGCTAGGCTTAAAAAGGCCCCCTATACACATTAGCCAAGTAATCCCCTCTTAGTCTATGAACTCTTAATCCCTCATAAAAATTAGATGACAAACATTTGATATAAATATATTTAGCAAAATATTAGGACGGAACATGATCATATATTTTCTGGCATTATTAATGTTCAGGATGGTTTCTTTCATGTTAAGAAAATTAATTTGGAAAGAATTATTGTAATTAATTTATTCGATCCTAACAAGAAGAGGTTTATCTTCATATGGAAATCATGAATTCTAAAACATTGACATGCAAATCCAGGAAAGTAAAATATTAGATTAATATTCCAGATCATTATTAAATAACTTGTAGGATGCTAGTAATCTCAGATTTTTGGAGGCTGGGATGCTATCAAATCAACAGTAGTAGTCAATCTAATGTAACTTGTCTCCAACAATAAGAACTGTTTAGGAAGCACACTAAACCATTTGTAAACATTTAGCCAGAACTGAGCAGACATATACATTTTTGGGTCGGAAATATGGAATCCAGCTACGACTTGCTAGCCACTAGGTATTCCAGTACCACTTCTCCAAAAATAATTCCTTCCAAACTTTCCTGAATCTGGCATACCATTCCTAAAATTGTGAGATTAAAGTATTTCTTATGAAGAAAAATTATGTAGGTATTTTCATTTGTAAGACATTTATATGCCTCAAAAAGATCATTTTTAGATGACCTCAAATGTAACCTTTTGTATTGTTATAAGCTTCAGAATCTTGCAACTCTAAACAGGCAAAACTACTTTGAAAACAAGTCCAACCTAAAATTTTGAATGACTGAAGTTTATAATAAATACCAGTGCTATTATCAACATAATACCTTAATCTTTTCAGTGTTTATACAGTACTCTAACTTTGGGTGTGTCTACCAGAATATTGGGTGGGGGGGTGTTCTAAGGACAGATTATTTAGGACACAGTTTGCATTCTATCATCTGCATATTCTCATCTAAAAATGCAAAGCACACTTTAAAGTTTTTTCCTTTACTGTTTAGCTTATTTTGTGAGACTTGTGTATGGTTATGCGTAAGATAAACAAATTAGAGGATAAAGGAAATCCCTGCCTAACACCGACTATTTTTTTTAATTACATATTGCTTTCCATTTCTTATGATAAAAAAGTTGTGTTTGAAAAATGAGCATGTATTAAAGAATTCATATCACTTGGAATGGTCATTTTCTCTAGTATCTAAAAGAAATATGTTTTATTTCATTTATCAAAAGCTCTGAAAACATTGGCTGATACTATAGCCCAATGAGTGAGACTTGGATATAGTTGCTTCAGTCATTTGAATTGCAGAGGGCATGTCCTTTCCTGGTGTAAATCCAAACTCAAATGGGTCAATAATTTGGGTAAATGCTTTAAAACAATCAAAGCACATACTTTATAATCCATGTTTAAAAGTGAATTAAGGTAATAACTTTCTCTATCCCTCGGTTCTTTAACTGGCTTAAGCATAACTTCAATTTTTTGCGAGTACACAATGTCCATCTGGGAGGCAGTCTAGAATGGTCATAAAATGAAATAACAGTACTAAAATTAGAGTAGGCCATGGTGGTGCAGCGGTTAGCATTGTTGCCTCACAGCAAGGGGTTCTCCCGTTCGATTCTCGGCTGGAGTGCCTTCTTTGTGGAGTTTGCATGTCCTCCCCGTGGTTGAGTGATGTTTAAAAACATGCAGGTAGGTGTGTACATGAATGGCTATGCCTTCTTTGAAGGTTGGGCGTTGGGCTGGCACCTCGGCTCCGTAAAAATCCACTGTCATTCATTAGTGGACTGGAGTTCCGTTGTGGCGACCCCTAACCAGGAAAAGCCAAAAGACTAAAATTAGAGATAGTAAATCACAAAAGTAACACTGAATTCAATCAGTAACATATCGGGGACCAGTTGATTTTACCTTTAAAAAGAGAGTCAGTGACATCTGTAACTAAATCTGTGTTCACTATAAACTGAGGGCTGACCATAAGTCTCTGGGTTTTACATTTCTGCCATAATCATTTTGTAAAAATTAAAAAAATGCCCATACAATGATCACCAGAGCAATTGGCTATTCATTAGATGTTCTGAATAATGCATTTTTGCATTTATAAAATTTAATACAGTTCCTATTTTTGTGCCAGGCAAACAACTCTGAATAATACTTTGCTTGCTTATCACCTTTCAGGTTAACATTTTCCCCATGTGATATGGAAGTCATTTAGTAGGATGCAGAAAGTAGAGATGTTATCCAGTTCACTGTTTCATTTCTAACTGGTAAGTATTTCTCTGAGTTTACTTGAGATAGTTTAAGAACTCAAATTCTTCCAGAAGTGTATTTAGCTGCTCATTTTGGCTAGTCCTAAGATGTTTAGATAACGTAAGTGATGAAGAATATATAGAAACCTTGAATGCTGCCCATGTTTTATTCAGCGAAACAGGCTGTGAAGCAATATTGTCAAAAAGTTCCACTACGTGCTGCCTAATTGTATTAAGATGTTTGTCTTTTGGCTTTTCCCGGTTAGGGGTCGCCACAGCAGAACTCCGGTCCGCTAATGATTGGCAATAGATTTTCACGAACGCCGAGGTGCCAGCTTGATGTCCAACCTTCAACGAAGGCACGCCCATTTACACGTCTTTCGAACGCCACCCAACCGCGGGGAGGACATGCAGACTCCACACAGAAGGCACTCCCCCCACTCCAGCCGAAAAGCGAACGGGAGAACCTCTTGCTGTGAGGCAACAACGCTACCGCTGCACCACCGCGGCAGATGCCTTATTATTGTATTAAGATAAACATCAAAAATTTGCTAAGTAAATTAATCTGTAATCCTAGTTTGTATTTATATATTACCATGTTAAAAATCTGCTGTTAACATTGCATGGTTTGCCTAGAGATGGTGAAAACCACTGAATATCCTATAAATCTGAACATAACTCTCGTGAGCTTAGAAAGTAATAAACTCTAGAACTTTGTATATGGATACATCTCTCTTCATAAGTCGATAAAATTGTACTGAGACGATATTTTTAATACATTTTTGTCTTTAAAATGTTATTCCACCAATAAAATTCTAATTAGATGAGACAGTATCCAAAAAAGCAGTGTCAAAATCACCTGCACTAAGCATACAATCAGCCAGCAATCTCAGATAAGCCTCTACGTAATCTGGGAGAAACATTAATTATCAAAAGAAGCAGCACCCAAGGCTGGGGAAAAAACTTCTCTTGTATTACTAAGAGAATAATTCATATATTCTTAACCTTGTATAGTATAACAAGCTTTCTGTGAAACAAAATGTATCCTGTTAATAACCACCACCATTTGTCCTACCTCCAAATAATTTTCATGCAAAAAAAGATACAGCAATATTCTGATGCGATGATGCAATAATTTAAATACTTGATTGTATTTGGTTGGATGGTTAATGATGTAATGTCCAATGATGCAATATTAATGACTAGAGAAAGAAGCTATATGATTTCCTTAAACCTGCAGTAGGCTTATTCCAAGGAATGATTTCTGTAGCACCTTCTCTTTCTTCATATTTACTGGTAGGTAACCTACAGTTAAAACAACCCTCTGCTGTCTTTTATTGTGCTCAGTTTTTAACAGAGTTTTAAAAGTTATTGGACAAATTCTAGCTTCTAAGCCAATATTCTGTTCTTCTATGGGAAACAGGGTCACAAAAAAGCATTAAATATCAATTAGATCAGACACACTACTATGACAGTCTGCTGTTCTTACTGTGGTGAAGCACTATAGTTTACTAACAAAACGTTTGTCTTTAAGACTCTCCAATACTTTTAGATGATTTCAACTACTCTTCTTTCTGTTAACTTGTCTGTAATAAGACCTTCAATAAGGCAGACTGGTTATATACTACTGAGACTGCGTTTAGAGTACAGGCTTTCTAGACATAACATCAGTATTACTGACCAGAGAGTACTTAGCTGTATGTCCTTTTCTATCACAATTAAAACAAATTACTTCAATTGGTAATGTCTTTTCTTGTTCTGTCATAGGATGGCATAGGTTCATAGGATGATACTAGACTATAGGCCTGGAGGCCCTTACAAGCCTAGCCAAGAATTTTGCCCATGTTCCCACAAAATCAGGACCTATTTCTACTGTCCAGCAGGGACACAGGTGGGATCCCAGGGGTGCATTTTCTGTTTCTCATCCAGTCGTCTAGGTTCCTCTTAAAGAGGGCTAGAGAGGTATTATGCTTGACATGGAGAGGGAGTCTATTCCATAGATTGGGGAGTCTTTGGGACAGAAATCTATCCTGCTGATAAGGTCTGTTAATGTCACAGACCAGGTTGAGGCCTTGGATGTGGGTTGCGCTAGTGGAGTTTGACTAACGGATATGCAGCAACTCCATCAAGGCTGGGTCTGAGATAGCCCTGTATGCCAGACACAGGTCATCTTTGAGCAGTCAGTATGAGACTGAGTGGAGGGACAGGACTTTTAGCCTGTCAGTATAGGACAAGTGTTTGAGACCCTGGATTTTCCTGGTCAGGAACCTCTGTGGTCTCTCCAGCTGCTGCATGTGCTTTGCAAGTTGCATGCTGAAGGGGCCGTTGTACTCAGTAATGGGTCTGATAAGGGAGGAGTACAGGGATGTTATGACCTCCTTGTTCCTGGATGAAATACCCTTACTTATGGTGGGCCATGTAGAAAGCCTTCTCTACAACGGAGGCAAAATGGTGGTCAAACGTCAGTTTGCTATCAACCTGGGTACCCAGGTCCCTCACGATTGATTGTATGCTTAGTACATTGTTATTAATGTAATAATTAGTGGGGACTCTATTTTCCCTAAAATAGATAATGATTAATTTCTTGGCATTCAGTTTGAGGCCATGCTTCTGGCACAAGCCATTTGTTTGGGTAAGGCCCTCTTGGGGGATGTTCACATCACTAGAGGAATTTAAGACAGCACCCAGCTTGCAGTCATCTGCAAACTTGGTGAGCCATAGACCACTGGTTTTGGTTTGCACCTCAGAAAAGTACATACCAAACAGTAGATACCCTAAGACCGATCCTTGGGGTACACCACTCGTTACAGGTCTACTACTAGACGCGACTTCCCCTATTTTGACTGAGTGGGTTTTATCAGTAAACTAGTTAGCTACCCATCTGATTTTTCATATTTCACAAATATAATTATAGCATTGTAATCCCACATTAAATTACTGGTTTTATTACTGTTCATCTCTGAAATCCTTTCTCTGCTTCATTTCCAGTGTACTACCAATTCAGTGTCTTTTGTCTGTTTTTAAACCCAGACACATACATTTATTAACTTTTTGTATACGCAGTTCAGTCATAAAACTTTCAGTTAATAAAACTAATGCTACCCACTTTCTTAAATTACTAACGGGTGCTTGTTTAAATCTTTCTACTGTTAGAATTTTAAAATTTACCCACTTTCTTAAATTACTAACAGGTGCTTGTTTAAATCTTTCTACTGCCAGAATTAAAAAAAAATTGTTTACATTATTTCCACCGGGTTCTAACTATAAGTTAAATATTTATTAAGTCTGCAATTTGTGGCCTTTCCAGTCTATCAATATTGAAAGTCCAGTTGTGGACTTAAAACATCTGGGTGTCGGGTCAATTACCAACCCTGGTCAAATTGTCTTTTTTAATTTTTGATAACTAACTGCAGTAGTGTCCACCAAGTCCACATAGGCCTTAAATGATTCATCTGTCAGTCCATTTGACTCACTTGGTCCAGGGGCCAGATATCCTTCACTGCATGCCTTACAAAGGTTTTCCAGTAGGCCTTGACATCATCATCAGAAGGCCTTGACATCATCATCAGAACCATGCTTCTTACTAGCTTTCAAAGTTCCCAACTCAGTTATTGACTGTTTCTTCACAATGGTCGGTTGTTGTAAATTGCCCAAATGATAGGCATTGGTGGCTGACCTTTCCTCTAAGGCAGCACTAGTTTCAGCAAGTCTTAGCAGCTATTCATTAGTAGTTGCAATAAAAGGCTACATTATTTTCTACTAGTTTGTTCAGGTGCTTATCGATAGCTGTAGCCCACATCATTGATGATTTAATTATTTCTTCCATTTTGGAGCTGGGCACAGTACATGTAGCCCACATATAAAAATGGTAATAAAGTTGTAGTACAGACACACACACACACACACACACACACACACACACACACACACACACACACACACACACGCACGCACACACACACACACACACTCACACTCACACACTCTTAATAAAGTCAGTTGTTTTAACACTTAGCAACTGTTCTGGATAAGCCCAACATCATTATCTTTTACCTCAAAATGTTCACTCTGGGTTGTCTTAAACCAACATTGTACCTTAGCTGTGTGGAAACTAGACTCTCTCTCTCAGTTAAATTGTATATACTCAAGTATGATGCACAACGTAAATGTTTGAATACCATGTTTCATTTCAGTCAAATTGTAAATTTTTATGTAAAATGCAAGCTGCATTGTTTACTTCTATAGAATGGTATTGTTCATCACTATGTAACTATTGCTTGTGAATATTGCCTTATTGTCTTATATCTTTGTATTTTTCTAAATGTGTGCAATTCTTACAACTGGAGCTTTTCTCCCCGGGCCTCCTCTGAAAAAGGACTTATGTCCAATCGGACTTTCCTGGTAATCAAATGAAAAATAAAATAAATAAATAGTCTTTTAACAGAAATGTAAAGTGTATTTTCATTCAAAGATTACTTTAGGAAGGCACACCCTCGCTATTTTCAGAAGAAAAAAAAAATAAAAATGTTAAGCTATGAAGCAGCTAAAGAGGCCAGAATAGAACAATACACCACTGACTTCACTCTAATACTTGCTGCTAGGGCACTACCCGTGCTCCAAACACTCACCCAGAAATACTTCTCCTCCATAGAATCTTGGCTTGACAACTTACAACTATTTCTGAATCATAAAAAAAAACAGTAAACTATTACTGTTCACCCAAAACTGTCTCTCCTACCAAGTAACTACCTTTACTATACTGTTATCCAACAAGACCAATATAGAACTTGTATCTCACACTAAACTACTAGGTGTGGCTACAGTATATACTACCACCTGAAATGGGATCTCTACCTTCAGCAAGCCATAAAGAAGTCATACCAAAAGCTAGGCTGTCACTCCAGAGTAAAACACTATCTTACTGACTTTACTAGACAAAATACAGCCACTTATTTTCTACTCCCCACCCTATTATATGCCTCTCCTATCCTAAACCATCTTATCTCCTCCCTATCAACCAAAGAAGAGCAATACTACGATAAAGTGGCCAAATTCACAATCCACCAAAATGTGTATCACCATCACATCACTGCCTCTCTGTAAAACAACTAAACTGGCTCAAGCTAAGTATGGCCCTGCTGTAGTCACAAGCAGTTACAGCCTTCAATCTACACACAAACCTGAAAAATGCCCATCTTTTCACTGCATCATTAAACTTTACACTACTAAGAGAGTTCTACACTCCAATGACAGATCATTACTCCCCATAACTAAATGTAACCACAATGCTGGGTACTCCCTGTATTCACACTGCATTAATAGCTGGAATACCATTCCACACCAGTTAAGAAAAGTCTGCAACCTGAAATAACTTTAAATGCAGACTGAATAAACACCTGATGGATAAGTGTCTCTGCACCTGCACCACCCTGGTTAAACTGATACTAATACACTATGTAGCTATATGAATTTGTGCCATAACTCTGTACTACACAAAACTTAATGTACTAGTACCCCAGCTGTATACTCCTCTGTCATCTCATCTCCTTAATCTTCCTTGTGCCTCCTCCCCTCCTTCCTTTCTATGAGTTGCTCCAACTCTTTGACTTATCCTCCTATGTCCTAGCTTTTGAACAACTCTTTATGGTAACAGATATTCTTACATAAACCTGACAGTCGATGCATACTAACAATACTGCATTTCATGTACCTCACTGCATTTAAAAAATCTATTTTATTCACATACAAACCATGTAACTGTTATTTATAATCACAACTGTTTGTAAATGATGTAACTGATGTCAAGGATGTCTGAATAACGGAAATGTTGCTCATGAATGAAACTGACCGTAAATGATAAAAAGGATGTCCATATAATGAATCTTTTCTCCCAGGCCCTCCACTGAAAAAGGGTACTGCTCAGTCATATTTTTCTTGGTGGTATTTTTTGCTGTTTTCATGCACATAATATGCAGACACTGTACATTTCAGTAATAAATAAAGCTTTACTTATAAGAAATGAAAATAGTATAGAAGTAAACAGTAAACAAGCTGCTTTGCAATTAAGCCATGATAAAAGACAGATTATTATCCCAGGGATAAAAATCCAAAGGGGATATTCCAGGTTCTCTGTCACCGTTGCTATTCTGCCTTGCCATTAATCCATTAAGCTGTTTACTTAACAGCTTAGGTCATGGCTACAATTTGGTTTCCAGAAAATAACAAAGTCTAATGACTTTTCATCTTCTCTTTGTCGATGATTTAAAACTGTATAGCTCATAAGATGAGGAACTGAAAGCACAGCTGGAGATTGGCAAAACTTTTTCAAATTATATTGGAATGTCATTTGGTCTTGATAAATGTGCAAAAGCAACCTTTAAAAAATGAAAACTGCAGCACCAGAAAACATCAGTTTGGGGCAAGAATGTGATATAAAATAACTTGAGCAAGAGGGAGTGTATAAATACTTGGGAATTGATGAAGGATCAGCAATAAAACATGAGCAAATGCAAATAAAACTCAGTAAGGAGTACTTTAGAAGACTTAAATTAATCCTGAAAACAGCGTTGACATCTAGGAACAAGATCCAAGCTATAAATCAATTTGCTCTTCCTGTCCTAACTTATAGTTTTGTTGTGATTGACTGGCCCCAAAAAGTGTTGGATAGATTGGATATTAAAACAAGAAGGATGCTTCATGCTCACCAAATGATTTATAAAAATCAGTGTATGCCAAGATTATATATTCTCCATTCCAAAGGAGGGATGGGCCTCCTTGAAACTGATTACATGTATAGATCTGCAATCATGGGACTCCACACATATCTGCTGACCTCACAGGATCCAAATGTAGTGAAAGTTTTGAAACATGAGGAGAATAAATCTAATATGACTATCTCCTCATAGTTCCCCTCATTCCCCTGCCCCATTTGGCTCTCCCCCTCTGTGGGTAGAATCCTGATGATACATGGGGTCCGATCTTTCTACATTGTTCATATAATTCGAATAATACTGCCCCCTGCTGCTTGTTCCCTTTGGTTTCGAAGGCACTCTGACCTTCGTAAAGGTTCTCCCAAAGGGGGCTCCTGTTCTCTATTAGAGCACCCAGCTTCTTCCTCAACAATAATTTCATCAGTTTCATACACAACATTTTCATTTATGTTAGTACTAAAAACTCTATTAGAATTCCTAGGTAAGGGCTAGGCAACACCTCTCTCATAGTCTGCGTTGTCCCTGTTAAGTTTTTTAACTTTCTTGGCTTTAATGGCAGAAATCGTTTTATCAACATTAACAAATACAGCTCTGTATTAATTACTTTTCAAAGCAAAACATAGATCAGTAGTTATTCTGTCATTCATTAAATCAATTTGAATTTTAAGTTTGTTAATTTTCCTTTCATTGTCTTTAACCAACAGGTCGAGCAACTCACAACCATGTTTATTAAACATAACAATAACAATCAGGTCTTTGTATAAAACAATACCTTGCTCCAAACCTGTAGGGAATCTCCAAACACAAAGTCCCTACGAAGGCATTCCCTAAGATAACTGTTCTCAAGCTGCAATTTTCGGAACTTTAAAATTCTTGTTCAAAGTTATATAGCTGTTGGTTTAACGTTCCGTGACTCACCAGAGTGTTATTATCCACCAAAACATCCACTGTGTTAACCTGAATCCATTCGTGGAACGAAAACGCCGATTATAAATTGGTCATTTTCTTGATTGACATCAGTTGGTCTGCCTCCTGCTGCTCCCAGGCCAATAGTAGACTGGGTTTGTGCTTTTGTAGAAGAAACGGGACTGCCTTGCCCAGGCGGAATAGCTGAACCTTGCATCTCATTGACATTGGTAAGCACAAGTGAATAGCCGGAATTGATGGCTCCAAAAACAGTGGGACCAGAGTTGGGTCCTATTGAACGCCAGTTTGTTGCTGAATCAGCACCTCAATTAGTGCTGTAAGGTTGGCAATAGACTTATTCAAGTCATGTAATTCACCTCCTCCAATGTCTGCCCTTGCCTCATGCTCATTCTGCTCGACTTCCATAACCATAAACACAGCACACGAACAAACCAATAAACAAAAGAGAAAGAGCAACCGGCACTCAGGCAGCAATGCAACTAGGAAATGACCTAGGTGATTATGTTTTCTGAGGAAGTCAAGCTTACGGCAGACGAAATAATAAACAGTTGTGCTGCCTGAGTGCCAGTTGCTCTTTCTCTTTTGTTTATTGGTTTGTTTGTGTGCTATGTTTATGTCCAAGATTTTTCTATCAAAGACTACCAATGTCCAGACGAGAACAGGGTTAATCCCCGGTAGAAATTTATGGTTTCCCATCCAGTCATCCAGGTTGTGCTTAAAAAGGGTCATGGAGATACTCTGCTTGATGTGGATTGGGAGCCTAATGCAGAGGAGTGGCAACCTCTGAGAGATGGATCTGTCTCTCCAGTAGCTCCTATTTATGTTGCAAGCAAGCTTGAAGTCCTTGGACCAGGTGACTCCAGTCCTATTTGACTACAGATGTGTAGCATTTCCATTAGTTAGTAAGCCAGACATATGCCTTCTCTGAGTAGTCTATATGCCACTGAGTACCATGACAGTGACTTCAGTCTGTCAATGTAAGACACGTGCTAGAGACCATGAATTTTCTTAGTTAGAAATTGCTGAGGTCTCTCAAGTTGCAGCAGGTGTCTGGTATGGTACATACCAAATGGAGCATTATATTCAATAATAGGCCAGATGAAGGATGAGTGCAGGGGAGTTATAACCTGTTTTGCTCTCAAGGCTATGCCTTTGCTAATCTGGTGATCAACATAGAATGCTTTCCTCACCACAGTAGACACATGGTTGCCAAAGTTGAGGTCACAGTCAACTTGTGTTCCCAGGTCTCTCACTACTGAATTGGTACTTAGGGTATATCTGTTTATTTTATAATCAGCAGGGACATTGCTTTTCCTGAAGGGAATGATGATGCATTGTTTAGCATTTAGTTTAAGACCTTGGCTTTGGCACCAATCATTGGGCTGTGTAAGCCACTTTTGGAGTACGCTGACATTGCTAGGGGATTCTATAGCACCTAATTTGCAGTCATCCATAAACTTGGTAAGCCACAGCCCCTCTGTTTTGGCTTGAACTTCTGAGAAGTATATGCCAAACAAGAGGGATCCCGCACTGACCCTTATGGGAACCCACTGGTAACAGGTCTGCTAGTAGAGGTGAATTCTCCCACTTTGACTGCATGTTGTTGATATGTGAGCCAGTTTCCAACCCATCTGATGACATAGGGGTTGATATTTAACTGGGTTAGTTTATCAGTGATGCCCAAATGTGGGATAGTGTCAAAGACCATGGCTAAGTCCAGGTAGGCTGTGTGCACAGCTTTGCCCTCATCTATGGCTCTGGTTCCATTCTCAAGGAAGTCCACAAGGTTTAGCAGGCATGACCTGCTGTATGGCCATGATGATTCTTTCCATTACCTTACAGATGAGCTGGTTAAATGTATGGGCCAGTAGTTACCTGGGTCTGTTGCCAAGCCACCCTTGTAGTGAGGGATAACAGTTACTGTTTTCCATTCATAGTTCATAGCTCATAGTTTAGTACTAAGCTAACTGCTCTTGTGAGCAATTGTAAGCCTAGCCAGTTATCCCTTGTGAGACTCAAACCCTGCACCTTGTGTTTGTAAGGCAAACTCCTTAACCATTAGGCCACCCTTCAAAGGTTGCTCCTCCCCAGGGAGAGAGACACACACAGTTGGCAAGTGCAGGATTCAAACCTCTGTCTAACTACATTATGATACTACAGCAGTACACATTTACACGACACGCTATACACATTTGGGTACAAAGCCAGTGCTCAGGCTGCAGTTGAATAGGGTGCCTAATGATGTAGCTAGTTCTTGTTTTAAAACATTTAGAATGTCAAGCTTATGGCAGATGAAATAATAAACAGTTGTGCTGCCTGAGTGCCAGTTGCTCTTTCTCTTTTGTTTATTGGTTTGTTTGTGTGCTATGTTTATGTCCAAGATTTTTCTATCAAAGACTACCAATGCCCAGACGAGAACAGGGTTAATCCCCGGTAGAAATTTATGGTTTCCCATCCAGTCATCCAGGTTGTGCTTAAAAAGGGTCATGGAGATACTCTGCTTGATGTGGATTGGGAGCCAATCTGGTCCAAGTGAGGCTGTCTTCTCAGCCTTGGAGAGAGCATGGATGACTTGCTTTTTGGAGATGCATGGAGGAGGAGGTAATGATGACATGGTTTGTGGTATGCTTTGGGGGGATAAGGGGATGAAATTTTCACCAAACCTGTCTGCTAGTTGTTTGTCTTTTTGGCTTTTCCCGGTTAGGGGTCGCCACAGCAGAATGCCAGTCTGCTAATGATTGGCAGTAGATTTTTATGGTGCCAAGTTGCCAGCCAGATGCCCAACCTTCAGCGAAGGCACGCCCATTCACACATGTTTTTCGGAGGCCACTCAACCGCAGTATTTCTGCAGCCTTTCCAGCTGTTGCAGATGTCTTGTGAGGTACATAGCAAATGGGCCATTATACTCTATAATGGGTCTAATGAGGGATGAGTACAGTGGGACAATGACCTCCTTTTTTCTGGATGAAAAGCCCTTATTGATGAGGTGTGCCACATAGAAGGATTTCCTGACTGTTGTGGTGATGTGGTTATTGAAGGTGAGACCACTGTCCACCTGTGTCCCTAAGTCTCTCATCACACTTTCGATGTTTAGTGTACTGCCACCTATGTGGTAATTCATGGGTACATGTTTTTTTCCAAAGGGGATAACTATACATTTCTTGGCATTAAGCTTGAGCCCATGGCTCTGGCACCAAGCATCTGTTTCTGTAAGGCCCTTTTGTAGAATATCCACATCATTTGGGGATTCAATATTGGCTCCCAGTTTGCAGTTATCTGCGTACTTTGTTAGCCAGAGTCCCTTAGTGTTGGCCTGTACTTCAGAGAAGTAGATGCCAAACAAGAGTGGTCCCAGGACTAAACCCTGAGCTACTCCACTTGTCACTTGTCTGGAGCTGGATTTGGAGTCGGCTACTTTTACAGTTTGGGTTCTGTCAGTAAGCCAGTTGGCAAACCATCGAGTGACGTAGGGATTTATGCCCAATTTAGTAAGTTTATCTATGATTCCAGAGTGGGGGATGGTGTCGAAGGCCTTGGCGAGGTCCAGATAGGCTGTGTGGACCACCTTACCCTCATCCACAGCTCTGGAGACTGATTCAAAGAAGTCAATCAGGTTCAGGAGACAAGATCGGCCCTTCATGAACCCAAACTGGGTGGGTCCAGTGTTTGAAGGTTGCCAATGTCTTTGCTTATAAGTTTCATGATAATGCGTTCCATGCCCTTGCAGATCAGACTCATCAGACTGATGGGACGGTAGTTCCCGGGATCCAAGGTGGATCCCCCTTGTGGAGTGGGATAACTGTAGCTGTGCACCACTCAGTGGGCATGAAGCTTGAGGTGAGGCTATAATTAAACATAACACTTAGGTGAGGTGCCAGTTCATTTTGTAGTTCATTTAGTACACACCCCGGGATATCATCTGGTCCCATGGATGCTGTATTTTTAGCTTTGGAGAGTGCGGTTTCTACCTGTGTGGCCATGATTACTGGAATTTGGCAATCTTTTGGTATTGAGATGGGCCCTTTAGGGGCTGAGAAGGGGGTGAAGTTGGCACTAAATCGATCTTCCAGGATATTGGCAATATCCTTGGGATCAGTATATTTAATGCCATTCTGTTGTAGTTTAGAGCAGATCTGAGCATTGCCATTTAGATTCTTGACATAACTATAGAATGTCTTGTGGCTGTCTTTGGAATCTTTGGCAATTTTATTTTCGTAACTAGTTTTTGAGGATTTTATGAGGGATCTCAGCTTCTTACTGAGGTTGGTGAGGGAGTTTTTTGCATCCTAGGATTTTCCTCTTTTCTGCAATAGTTTCTTCCTTCTGTTGTATAGTTTGTTTATAGCAGGGGACCACCAGATTGGCTTCCTTTTTTTGGAGGAGAGCATTTTGGTTCTATTTGGGATGGCACCATTCATGCATGAGTGGATGTGCTCATACAGTGCCTTAGTGTAGGATTCAGCAGTCGAACGTTCAGATCCTGTCTGCATGGGTGTCATGAAGTTTGTCACTTCTGACTTCAGTAGCATGAGGTTGGCTTTGGAGAAGTTTTTTACGGAGGTTTCCTTACTGGGGGGTGGGATGTGGATGTTAAGGGTGATTTGCTTATGGTCAGACCTGACCAATGAGGTGGTAACCACTGGTGTGGAGCATCTATCTCCCATGTTGGTAATGACCAGGTCTAGGATACTGGAGCCCCTTGTGGGACAATGGATTAGTTAATCCAGGGCATTGGAATTTATGAATTCCAAGAACAGTTGGGAAAAGGTGTTGATACCAGAGTAGTTTTCCCTGTTAATGGCAGGGTAGTTGAAATCACCCAGTATTAGAGTGTTTGGTTGTATCTTAATATTCCAGTATGTTTAGAAAGGTGTAGTGAGAATTTTGGAGCATGGTGGAGGATCTGTAGCAAGCTACAATTTGTGTTGCAGTCTTACCTAATGTTAGTTGCACCTGGAGAATTTCAGATGCATTGTGTTGGGCAACTAGCCTGGAGGTGTGAATATCCTTGGTGAATATGGACACTCCTCCACCTTTAGAGTTTTGGTCTTGGTTTTGTGGCCGAAATGTGTGGTAAGAGTTGTAGCCTGGTATTGCAGGGGTGCTCTCTGAATCCTTGAACCAGGTCTCAGTTACCGCACAGATATTGATGTTCTCCATTTTTAGGAATGTCTCGAGACAGTGCATTTTGAAGTTTGGACTTCTAGCATTGAGTAACATTACCTTCAGATTTTGCATGCTTGTATCTGTTATGGTGGTGGCTTTGTCCTTTGAACCTTGCCTAAAAAAGGCACTATAGGGGTGGCAAGAGCTTTAGCCAGTGACCTGAATCCCAGGGGTGACAGGTGCAGACCATCTCTGGCAAAGCATCGTGGTTTGTCGATCATGTCTTCCCATGCAGACAGATACTGGATCCCCTTTGAATAACACCAGAAGCTTAGCCAATTGTTGAAGTCAATCATTT
>NC_056741.1:875612603-875740103 GCF_019279795.1 Protopterus annectens | reverse complement strand
CTGTGGTAGGCACCATTTGTAAAACTACAATCCACTCTGCTACAGGTCCCATGAAGGCTCAGTGTCTCTCCAGTAAGTGTTTTACAACTGTAAATGCCTATTTATGTTGAATTGTATTAGACATTTTACAACTGTATATGTTTATGTTGAATTTCAAGCCTGTACTCCAATCTGCTTACTTACACTGTCAGACTATTTACCCCACTCATAGGACCAAAAACTGGGACTGGGTTAGCCCCACAATCCCAGAGTTAATAAATATTACCTGTGGCAGGCACCATTTGTAAAACTACAATCCACTCTGCTACAGGCCCCATGAAGGCTCAGTGTCTCTCCAGTAAGTGTTTTACAACTGTAAATGCCTATTTATGTTGAATTGTAGTAGACAGTTTACAACTGTATATGTTTATGTTGAATTTCAAGCCTGTACTCCAATCTGCTTACTTACACTATCAGACTATTTACCCCACTCATAGGACCAAAAACTGGGACTGGGTTAGCCCTGCTCCGCCCTCGCCTTTCGGCTCGCTCCCCTCCCTGCCCCCTTATCCCACCCGCCCCAACTGTGTCTACATTTATAGCCACTAGGCCACACCCCTACTTCCTCTCCAACCTACACAACTTCCTCTCCAATTTCCTCCCCCCCACCACTTTACTGTTTAACTACTACTATTCCTCTGAAGCACATTGACCCCACCCATTGATGACATATAACATGTCTATAAATAATTATAAACTCCTTCCTCTTATCTTACCACTCTTAATTCTGCCTTACTTTCTTACTAGCTATGAAAATCTCACATTAAGTAGGTTTCTCTTATCCAAAATGCCAAACCAAGACCCCCCTACCTCCACTGACTGCGGAACTTGCCCACTACTACACTACCCAAAAATTATAAATTCCAACCACTTGCTTCTAAAAAAACCACTCCAATCAACACCAAAATCCAAATATGAACTAAAACTACTATTCAAAGTTATTAGACTACTAGCGTATCTAAGAAAAAACATAACCAAAGATGGGGACATCCATCCTAATCCAGGCCCAACCTTAACTCAAAATCCTACCAGCCCACCACTGTCCCACCGACTGGTCATCTCCCTCCTAATATGCCACTTAAACATTAGAAGCCTAAACAATAAGATACATAGCCTGCATGCTGTACTAGCCACATACCTCCCCAACATAATGTGTCTATCTGAAACATGGCTCCGGCCATCAACCAAAGACAATGAGATCCTGCCTCCTGGTTACAATATACTTAGGGCAGATAGAGTAAAGAAAAGAGGAGGTGGAATAGCTGTCTTATATAATAGCACACTTAACATCATAACTAACCCTATACAACCACCCCAGGTGTCTAACGCTGAAATACTAGCTCTATAAATTCTACTAAATAATCATAAGGGCATTAACCTAATTGTCACCTATATTCCCCCTGGGAACAATGTAGAAACACTAGAGGTCATTCTACATTGGATAGCCAACAACTACCCTCAAGAAACCATTCTCCTGGGCGATGTTAATATTGACTGGAACCAATGCACAGCACAGTCCAACCCCATCCCTGTTAACCTACATGGATTCTCTCAGATAATATCATCTACCACACGCATAGGTAACAATACCGAGAAAGAGAGTATACTAGACTGGATACTCACCAACAGTCATCCCCAGAACTATATGTCTGGAACTCTCCCTAATGATCTTAGTGATCACCTGCTCACATACATCATGAAAGACAAAATTAATTGTACAAGCTTACCTATTTATAGGTCTATCAGATCCAAGAAAAACTTTGACCCAACTAAATTTCAACTTGAACTCAAATCATGTAACTGGACAAAACTAAAGTTCCTTCCGCCTGATGAGGCAGTGTCATCATTTAACAATTCATTCCTTACTATACTTGACTCGCATGCCCCTAAATGCTCAATAAGAATTAAAACTCAACTAGCACCCTGGCTAACAACAGACACCAAAACCAAAATAACAACTAGAGACAAAGCATGGGATAAATGGCACTACCAAACTACCCCTAGATCGTATCAAATTCCAACAACTTAGAAATGAGACTAAAAAGCCATCATACTAGATAAGAAAAATTACTTCTACAATCTGCAACATAAACATCAGAATAACCCTCAAAAGTACTGGGCAGGCATAAATAAACTTCTCCAACCAGGCAAATCCACTACTCCGACCCCAGGAACATTATCTGACAAGAGCCAAGAAGATATAGCCAATTCATTCAATACTTTCTTCACAGAAACCATCCAGTCATTAGCTAACCAACTTTCTCCTCCCGCACTTCTATAAACACTATACCCGACTCACCACTCTCTTTTAACTTCCAGCCAGTGTCCACATCCTTTATCAGATCCCTTTTGAAAAACTGAAGCCAACCACCCTTTCAGCTGATCTTCTGCCAGCTGAATACCTGCAAATTGCTGCAGATGTCGTAGCCTACCCTATCTCAATCCTAATTAACAGAACCATAACCGAGGCCTCAATCCCTCAATTTGGAAAATATCCTATGTTATTCCACTCCACAAAGGAGGTTCATCCACAGAACTATCCAACTATAGACCTATAGCCATACTATCACCACTTGCCAAAATTATGGAAAAGTGCATGCACAACCAACTAATGCTCTATCTAACCCAAAATAAACTACTCACAGACTCTCAACATGGATTCAGACCCCATCATAGTACAACCACTGCCCTCCTCTCTTTTACTGAAAACATTAATCTTAACCGAATAATAAAAATATCCTCCGCTCTCTTCCTGGACCTATCGAAAGCCTTGATATGGTAAACCATCAGTTACTTCTATATACTTTAAAAACCCTGTATCTAGATACTCCAGCCCTTGACTGGTTTCAAGCTTACCTCACTGGGAGACAACAAGCAGTAATGTGGCAAAACAAGCTCTCCTGCCTACTACCAAATACCATAGGAGTTCCTCAAGGTTCCATATTAGGACCTCTCCTCTTTTCAGTCTTCATAAACGACATCCAAACAGTCATCCCTGAAGCCACCTGCATTCAATATGCAGATGACTCGACTATAATATGTTCCAATGCCTCTCTTGCAAATCTACTAACTACCACCCAACATAGCTTCACCAAAGTCGAAAACTGGCTTGCCAACCATCTCCTGATCTTAAATCCAAACAAAACCAAGTTACTTCTCTTCTACTCAACCAATAGATCTCCGACTGAAAACTTCACTATAAAATCCAATAATGGGACCATCATCTCCCCAGACACCTATACAAAGCTATTAGGAGTAAACATTGACAATAAACTCAGATTTGATATACATATCAACCAAGCCATTAAGTCAGTCAACAAGAAACTTGGGACCCTATATAGAATTAAAGCCTTCCTTACCCCGAATGCCAGGGCAGCCACAGCCCGTTCACACCTTCTCTCTACTCTACTATATGCCTCTCCTGTCCTCACTCACCTTAACAAATCTGATCTGGCCAAGCTCTCATCCTGCTATAATCACATTGCCAGGTTCGTTACAGGCATACCCTACAGAACACACCACTGTACTAACCTGAAAAAGCTTGGATGGATAGAATTCCCACACCTTCTTCACCAGTCCCAACTCATAGAGGAGGCCTTCAAAATCCTTAAACAACCTGAGAATACCCCAGCACTAAAAAACTTAATGACTCCCTACTCCAATCTAAGCTGCCTTCGCTCAGCAAACAGACTCCTTGTCCAAACAACTAAATCTCTCAACCTAGGTGGTGACGCGCTATTTGCCAACACCACTGTTAAAATATGGAACTCTCTCCCAAATAACATCACGTTTGCAACTTCTCTAAGTCAATTCAAAAATAGTCTAAAACTCCACTTCAAGTCACACTGGCTATGTCCTTGCTCAAACCCAGACTAGCTCTGTGCCATTAACTAAAACATAAACAACTAGCTAAGATGATAAGTACTTTGTATACTGTGATAAAGAAATATGTATCCTGTCTAACTCTATGTCATTATACTGCCTACCGTCCTTGCTAATATGTTATTAATGTTACATTTGTAGTAATCTCAGAAATAGTAATGGCAGTCTTGTACTTGTATGTAAATAGCCTATGTTTTTGTTAAGTTCTTTCAGCCAATTTACTGTACCTAATTATCAATGTAACTCTGTTGGAGCTTTTCTCCCCGGGCCTCCACTGAAAAAGGACATGTATCCAGTCGGACCACCCCAGTTAACAAATGTAAAATAAATAAAATAAATAATAAATAAAATTCCCCTTTGACACATGCAACTTTATGAAATTTTCTTCCTCATTTACAGAAAATAATGACAGCATTTCCAAAAAAAAAATTATAAAGTGTTTTCAAGCACCACAGCTTCAGACTTTCATGGTATATCTTTCTTCAATAAAATAAACCATTCAGACTGGGAAATACTTCAGTAAGTCTCCTAACTGTTTTATGTTTGTGTTGTCTCTGGGGGTTCTAGTACATGTAGCGCACCCGCAGGTGTAGCTGAAGTAGATATGGGTTCCTTCCTACCTGAATCTGGTGACACCCCTATTAGGCCCAACACAACAAGGTGGCAAGAATGGAAGATTTTTTTCTAGGTGACACATCTAGTTTAAAAGGAAATAGCACATCCACAAACAAATTATTTCAACAGTGCACCAGTTAGCAATAAGGCAAAGTGAGATATGCATGCAATGAAACAATACATCCACCCTCTTTCCCAGAACTCAACAGAAAAGGTATTGACATTCAAACATGCACAAAGAAGGCAATATCACTGAGCAGAAAAGCTTTATAATGCAGCAATTCAAACACAGGAGAAGAATGCTATGTCATTGGGCAACGAAAGAGTTATAATACAGCAATACTGATATGAGGAAATGCAATGTCATTGAGCAGCAAAATTCTTGAAGGCAACAGTACTAACACGAGCAAAATGCAATGTCATTGAACAATGAACATTTATAATACAATACAAATATAAAAAAATGCAATGCCATTGATCAGCAAAATTCTTGAAGGCAGCAGTACTAAGATGAGCAATGCAATGTCATTGAGCAATGAAGATTTATAATGCAGCAATACAAATATGAGAAAATACAATGTCATTGAGCAGTACTAACACCCTCAACCCCCTTGCTCAATTCTAAAAAGACCAACTATGAAACATTCTATTCTACCCTGTTCACTGGCCAGTGACTACTTACAGTCTTGCTGCTGGCATGATGGGGCCCAAGTTGTAGCTCATATGGATCCCAGTTATTTGTAATCCACAAAGCATTTAAGGGGGGAATCCACAATCTTATAAAAATGCAAAATGACGGCCAAAGCCTCTCAACACTCGGTCCAGAATATCCTAGTGACCAGGCACCATGCTTCCTCTGATGAGAAAAGTAGAAAAATCACCTTCCAGAACTCTGGTAATCATCTATGGCTTCTCTGTACTAGGTCCAAAGGAACTCATTTCTTGCTGAATCATATACAGGCATGGAACTACTGGTTTCAGACTTCTCTCCTGATTCCACAAAATACCATCATCCATGATTTCAGCAAAAGACAGACACAATCTGCCACTTCACTTCCCTGTCCCCAAAGCACTAGAAAGGAAATCCAGTCATGCTGCAAGGCCCTTTTTCCCTTCAGCTCCCTGTTTCACTCTTTCCTCCTTCAGCTAGTGTTCCAGTCCTTTCTTTCACTTTCGAAATTGTCTTTTATATTCCTGAAAAGAGCTCCACCTTGTGGTGTAATGAAAAACTACAGTATATTACTTCTACAATGAAATACAGTGGGAGCTACACTCTCACTCTCCCCCCACTTGAAAATCTTGGGCCCCCCCCAAGTCAGAGGTAGATTAGCAGCAAAATATTTACAAGCACTAATGCACCATCAACTGAACAATATTTTTGAATTCAAAAGGTACATTTTACCAAGGGTAATCAGCCGTGTCCATAACTTGGGAAGGGGTGTCACCACTGGAGTAGAAGGCATAAGGATCATGGGCGCAGACTCTACGATGAGCTGTGGTCACAGGCTCATGTGTACTATGTCTCAAATTATGTGGGGGCCGAATCAGTCTTTGCAGTTCTGGTTCGGAAGAGACAGCTAAGGAATTTTGCTCGGAAGGTTTGTCACCCACATCACATTTAATGTCCAGTTCTTCAGTAGGCATATTGTCTACTTCTAAGATCTCCTCCTGTATAACTTCACTTTTGTTTTCCATAACAGCATGACTGTCCTCAACACTATTTTCTGAAGTTTGCATAGCAGGCCCTCCATCAGTATCAGGTTCTGTAAGAGGCAAAGAAATAATACTTAGTCTATTGTTTGGTCTGGGCTGCTCAAAATGACAAGGAATGAATTCCAGTACATTTACAATGAGATTACAGCCCACAGGGTCTTGAACATCCTCATAAAAAAACTCACTGAAACCCCAGTCATCATCACTGTCCTCCTCCCCTTCAGCAGGAGGGAGCATAGCCTCTTGAACATTGGAGGGGATAGTTCCTCTCCTCCTTAGCCTTCTGGATTGCCTAGAGTTAGGCTTCAGCTGAGCCATTCTGGGTTCCGGATTCATGAGACTCACTGATTTTGCCAAAGGCATTAAGTTGTTGTGGTGCCAGGTTTTAATAGGTCCTTCTTTCCCCTTAGGGCAAACTTGGTAGACAGGTATATCAGGTAGCTGAAAACAAATTATGTAAATCTCAGATCCCCAGTGGTCAGCTGGTTTATGCTTTCCTTGTAGTCCCAAATTTCTCAAAAGAACTCTGTCACCTGGCTGCAAGTCATGCATCTTTACTTTTTTGTCATAGTGAGCCTTGTTTCGCTGATGTCTTTGTCCTGTTGATTTTTCAGCAAGCTCATAAGCCTGTTTGAAGTTCTTCTTGAGTCTCTCCACATTTCTGCCATGAGATCGCACTGGTGTATCATCAGCTGTGACTCCAAAGGCGACATCAACAGGAAGATGAGCTTCTCTTCCAAACATTAGGAAGTGAGGTGAAAATCCTGTAGCATCATTTTTAGTACTGTTGTAAGCATGCACCACTTTGGCTACATGTCTACTCCATTGACTCTTCTTCTCAGCAGATAGTGTCCCCAATATGTTTAGTAAAGTTCTGTTGAAATACTCAGGCTGAGGATCCCCTTGAGGATGATAAGGAGTGGTGCGGCTTTTCTGGACTTCCAGCAGAGTCAGTAGTTCATGGACAAGCTTGCTGTGAAAATCACATCCTTGATCAGAGTGTATCCTTTTTGACAGGCCATAGTGTACAAAGAACTTCTTAGCTAGTAGTTTTGCCACTGTAATAGCTTTCTGATCGTGAGTGGGAAATGCTTGAGCATATCTGGTATAGTGGTATGTCACCACCAGCACATTACTGATCCCACCTTCATCCAGTTCAATGCAGAGAAAATCTATACAGACCAGTTCCATGGGCCCACTATTTTCCATTTGACCCAATGAGGCAGCTCTGGTTGGCAAAGTCTTTCTCTAAATACAACAAAGACATGTACGAAAATAATCCTCGACATCTTGCTTCATGCATGGCCAATAGAACCTATCTCTTATCAGACCCATAGTTATGTCATAACCAAGATGCCCTTGTTCTTCATGCAATGACCAGAGTACTACTTCTCTATACTTCTGGGGAAGCAACAATTGCCATTTTTCATTGGTGAGTGCACTTGGAGATCTCCTATACACTATTCCATTCTGTATCTGGAGTCTGTCCCATTCTTTGGCCAAAAGTCTTGCCAGAGGATGAATATCCATGGAAAACATATTAACTTGTCTCTTCTCTAAAGCAACTACCACCAGCTGACCTAAGGGGTCTTCTCTTTGATCTCTCCTGAAGTCACTGTTAGTCAAAGCTGGTAGCGATGAAGCCTGTAAAGTGACCAAATTACAGTAAGCTTGGGGTATGCTTGCTGCAGACAGAACCAACGTCTGCACGCAATATTCATTGTGTTGATAGCAGGTTGCAATCTGACACATAGCTCTCACCCCTGGCACTGGAATTTCCACCCACTCATTGTCAGGATGTAAATCTCCTTGAGGTCTTCTGGACAGACCATTAGCATCTCCATTTTCGTGTCTTGGGCGATATTTCAAACTGAAATTATAGTTACATAGAGCTGCCATCCATCTGTGGCCAGTAGCATCTAGCTTTGGAGTGGTCTGGATGTATGTCAGAGGATTGTTGTCAGTCTGCACTTCAAATTCAGTCCCATAGAGATAGTCATGCAGCTTGTCCACTACTGCCCACTTTAAGGCAAGGAATTCCAACTTGTGTGCAGGGTAGTTTCTTTCTGTGGGGGGATAAACTCTGACTGATAAAAGCTACAGGTCTCAGCTTCTTGTCATACTCCTAGTAAAGGACTTCTCAAAAGCCATCCCTGCTAGCATCCACATGTAAAGTGTATGGCTTTGTTGAGTCAGCATATGCCAGCACAGGGGCATGTGTGAGGCAATACTTAAGTTGTTCAAACAACGCTTCGCACTCAGGAGCCCAAGACTCTCAATGAGTTCTTTACAACCTCTTGGTCCCTTAGGTTTTTTCACAAGGATATCTTCATCTGTTTCATCTGCTTTCTCATCATTTCAGAGCAAATGGTTGAAAGGTCTTGCTATCTTTGAAAATCCTTCCACAAACCTTCTATAGTAACTACAGAACCCCAGGAAAGATTGCAGCTCTGTGATAGTTTTAGGTCTGGGCCAAGATGTCACCGCTTCAACTTTGCTGGGATCTGTGGATATTCCATTTGCAGACACTACATGTCCCACATATGTCACTGAAGGTTGGAAGAATTTGCATTTGTCCAATGACAACTTCAGGCCTTCTATCTCACTCCTGTCCAATACCTTCATCAGTATTTCTTCGTGCTCCTCTAGGGTCCTCCCAAAATCAATGATGTCATCCAGGTAGACTAAGACTTCCAGGAGATGCATGTCTCCAACTGTTCTTTCCATGATTTTCTGGAAAGTTGCCAGTACATTTGATAAACCTTGAGGTAGGCAATCAAACTCAAAAAATCTCAAAGGGGTGATGAAGGCAGTCTTCTCTTTATCTTCTGGGTGCATAAGGATTTGATAGTATCCAATCCTTAAGTCTAGCACAATGAACCACCTACTGCCCACCAGGCAATTTAGAGCATCCGGAGGGGGGTTGTGTACGGGTCTGGAATGGTTCCCTGATTTACAGTATGATAGTCAACACACATGCAAATTGACCCATTCTTTTTCCTGACAATGACAATGGGAGAGGCATATGGACTTCTTGATTCTCGAATTATCCCTGCAGCCTTTAGTTCTTCCAAATGTTTTCTTAAGTCGTCCAGGTCTCCTGGAGCTACTCTTCTGGAATGTTCCCTGAAAGGCCGGTCCTCTTTTACTCTTATTAGGTGTTCTGCACTTTTTGCACAGCCCACATCTAGTTCAACAGCAGAAAAACATTTTTTTCCTTTTCATTAATAGCTCTTTAACACTGGTTAGCCACTCAGGGGGCAAGAGACCACCTCCTATATCAATAACTTCCAGCTTCAGCTTGTTGGACCTGTTTTCATTCCTTGTCAACACAGAAGCAGGTAAGGGAGTGGCAGCATAAACATTTCCCAAAAGCACTTGTGAACACAGGACAATGGGAGTACTTCCTTTATTCTTTAACCTCACAGGCAAAGTGTCATAAGGATGCTTTAACTTGTCCTCAGGCCAAACTTCTGGGACTAGTTCCAGCCCCAGTGGCAAGTCACTTTCTGGATCCATTTCCATCATGAGATGAGAGGAAACTGTTTGTCCACACATCCTACCTTTAGATCTCAAGCAGGTGACCTGACCAGGATAAATTACATGCTCTTTACCAGGCAGGGTCCACACATGACCAATTTCATCTTTCTTACTATCCTTCACCTTTTGAAGGTCACAGAAAACTGATCTCAGGAGAGGATGTAGTATGAGTTTTTCCTGGGTGAACTGAGGCATTAGCATTCTTCTGACGAGGTCAGTATTTGTCCCCACTAAAATAGATGCTGAATCCTTTCCTTTTGGCCTAGGGTACAAACCAGCCAGTGTTTCAAAAACCTATGTTGACCCAACAACTGAAGTGGAAAATTCTAACTTGAGTGAGACATAACCATCATAAGGGAACTTCATGTCACTTAGCCCTCGGATCTCCAAATCTTCTAACTTTCCAAGTGGCAAATGCTTTAAGTATTTTTTGGTAGACGTCTCTGTACAGAATGGTGATTTGTGCACCAGTATCCAACAGTGCTTTACTATTCACTCCTTCTATTTTTACTGACATGACAGGGGACGGTCCCAGTAGGCCATCGGGTAGTTTCTGTTTCTGGTGCTATTCAGCTGTATGGCAGTCAGCATGTGGTTGAGGCACCACTGGTTGACCTCATCATTTTAACAGATAAGACTCTTGCTTAATAATGCTTTGCGGTCTCAAATGCTGAGATTTTTGGCTGAGATGGCTTTCCAATTCAGTTGTTCACCTTAGATGAGCTAGAAGTGTGCATAGTAGGTAGTTTCTCTCCCCTATTACAAGGGTTTGTGTGGAAAGGAGATCCAGGATGCTGTCTCTTGATGTTAGATTTTATGGACCTCTTTGTAACTGGGCACTCAGCTGGCTCCTTCACTGAGGCCCTTTGAAGTTTCCCTGCCATTGCACTAGACAATAATAGTTTGTTCACTTTTTTCATGTTCTCTGCATTACAACACTGTCACTTTATATGCCTTGCATCCCCACAGTGAAAACAAAACCCAGTAGGAACTCTGAACATTGGCTGATTCGGTTCTTCCATGAGGCCTTTTGTGGAGGTTCTAGCTGATGTATTTCTCCCTTCAGCTAAAGTTATCACGGCTTTCTGCAATTCTGCAACTGTCTTGGTGACTTGAGCTATGGCGTCGGTCAGGGAAGACACCTGCGTCTGCAACTGTGACACCTCTACATTGCGTACACTCTGTGCCACGACTCCTGTTTGAGTAGTGAGCATGGTTATAGGTTCCTGCTGGTGTTCACTCACTGTTTTAGTTGCTGTTGAACACTGAGATTTGGCTTCCAACAGGGATTCCTCTTCCCTCACCTCTTTAACCAACTGAGAATAAGGTAGAGTCTCTTCCCTATTTTTCATCCTCATTTTCCACACAATGGGGTCCATAGCTTGAGCTCCCTGTAAAATTTGTCTGATCCATACTTGGTCAGGTACTTTCAGATCCACCCCCTTCTTTAGGATGATCTGGTGGAGCATTTTATCTAATCGCTTAATGTAATCAGATAGTTTCTCACCAACTTCTTGGTATGCATGTTCAAACTGATACAGTAGGTCAGCATTCCTCTTGGTCCTTCCAAACACATCCTGCAGTACTCCTAAATAGTCCTTGGCTGTGCAATCTTGCTTACCCATCCTTAGGTTGCATATGGTAGCCACAGCTAATTCCTATAGACTTTCAGCTATCCGCTACTTCTTCTGAGATTCTGGGATATCCCACTCCTCTAGGGCTTGTAAAGCCTGATCCATACAGGATTCAAAATATTCCTCTCCCTGAGGTGTGGGTTGTTAGCCAGAAAAGAAACACAATTTGCGGTAGCCAAACCCAGTGAATGACTGTGTAGGCTTTAAGCATTTTTCTACAATACTTCCCAAAGCATTCAAAACTTCAGGCCCTATAGTTTTTACAGCCAGTGAAGTTGCAGCTTCTGGTGTAAGGTTCTGACCTACTTGGATAGCTTCCACAGGTATTTTCTCTGTTGCTGAGGTAGTGCACTTCTCAGGGATTACCACACGGACTGCACTTTCACCTGAAATTTGTACACGCGTAGGTATGTGCTCATACACTAAAGGACTTTTCCAATGTAATAAGGCCAATGTGCTCTGCTCAGTAGGGTCCATAGTGCTGTCTAATAAAAATCCACACCCTACAATGGTAAGGATCCCGGGACTTGATGTATTTGCATATCAGTCCATGTGACCCATGGCAACACCAGAACTAAGCAGTGCTCTGACTGAGCATTGTGCTGTTTGCACCACTTAGCAGCTACTTCTGGGTTCATGTTTCTGCTAGATTTGCTTTGCACATGTACAGGGGGAATAGGGTGGAGTCCAAGGCAGGACAGGCAATCCCAGATGAGCCCCCAAATGTAGCGCACCCGCAAATGTAGCACACCTGCAGGTTTAGCTGATGTAGATATGGGTTCCTTCCTACCTGACTCTGGTGACACCCCTATTAGGCCCAACACAACAAGGTGGCAAGAATGACAGATTTTTTTCTAGGTGACACATCTAGTTTAAAAGGCAATAGCACATCCACAAACAAATTATTTCAACAGTGCACCAGTTAGCAATAAGGCAAGGTGAGATATGCATGCAATGAAACAATACATCCACCCTCTTCCCCAGAACTCAACAGAAAAGGTATTGACATTCAAACATGCACAAAGAAGGCAATATCACAGAGCAGTAAAGCTTTATAATGCAATGATTCAAACACAGTAGAAGAATGCAATGTCATTAGGCAATAAAAGAGTTATAATACAGCAATACAGATATGAGAAAATGCAATGTCATTGATCAGCAAAATTGTTGAAGGCAGCAGTAGTAAGATGAGCAATGCAATGTCATTGAGCAATGAAGATTTACAATGCAGCAATACAAATATGAGAAAATACAATGTCATTGAGCAGTACTAACACCCTCAACCCCCTTGATCAAGTCTAAAAAGACCAACTATGAAACATTCTACTCTACCCTGTTCACTGGCCAGTGACTACTTACAGTCTTGCTGCTGGCATGATGGGGCTCAAGTTGTAGCTGATATGGATCCCAGTTATTTGTAATTCACAAAGCATTTTTTTTGGGGGGGGGGATCCACAATCTTATAAAAATATAAAATGATGGCCAAAGCCTCTCACCACTCAGTCCAGAATATCCTAGTGACCAGGCACCTTGGTTCCCCTGATGAGGAAAAGTAGAAAAATCACCTTCCAGAACTCTGGTAATCATCTATGGCTTCTCTGTACTAGGTCCAAAGGAACTCCTTTCTTGCTGAATCATATGCAGGCATGGAACTACTGGTTTCAGACTTCTCTCCTGATTCCACAAAATACCATCATCCAGGATTTCAGCAAAAGACAGACACAGTCTGCCACCTCACTTCCCTGTCTCCAAAGCACTAGAAAGAAAATCCAGTCAGGCTGCAAGGCCCTTTTTCTCTTCAGCTCCCTGTTTCAGTATTCCCTCCTTTGGCTAGTGTTCCAGTCCCTTCTTTCACTTTCAGAATTGTATTTTATATTCCTTGTGGTGTAATGAAATACTACAGTTTATTACTTCTACAATGAAATACAGTGGGAGCTGCATACATAAAGTCAGTATCCACTGTAGTGACATCCAAACAGTCAAATTCCAAAAAATAAAGAACTATTGTCCTACTTGCTGGGGGTGGGGGGATTTCAGCCTATCTGCTCCCTCACCTTCTCTGAGGCTGCACATCTTTGAGAAAGGTTATATATTTTCAAAGAAATCGAACTTCATTAAAAAGAGTCTAAGTTACTCATCTGGTTAGCCACTGGACTCATGATTACCGAAGGACAACACAGCCATTTATTCTACAGTTATTGTATACCTTCCTCATTACTATGGTTACACTTTACTGAGTATATAGGTAGTTCAGGGTAGTAGAATGAGAAGGCTGAATCTTGGTTCGGATTCAAGTAGCCACCTGTCTAAACTCTTCTAACCAAATTTCCTAATTTAAAGTGGAACTACAGTGTCAGTCCTTAATAGAAAAAAGAAAACAAAGCTGACTATAAGAAAAAGATTATTAATTTAAATAGATTAAAAACTCTCACCTTGAGGTGTCTATCACAGTGTTGCTTGAGAGAGTGAAATTTAAAATACTAGCATTTTATTCTAAAGCATGCTGGAAAGAAGTCACATGGTAAAATATACAGGTCAGCTAGATGCCCTCAACATTACTTCCAGTATTTATAATGCAGGTGTACAGCCATTTTAATTCACACTGTCTCTGTATAACAGTTCTCTAAAGAATCCATTATCAAAGCCACTATTAGCTATCATTATTTCCCAAGTAATATTTTGTCTTTAATTTGCATATATCCTATTCTTGTGGTCTTTTCCCTTATGATTATGAATTTTGACTTTTAGCCTATTAGTCCTTGCAGTACCCACAAGGAACCACTGACCACCTTAGCATTATTCAACAATATTTTGATATAACATTTACTAATCATGTCCAATTATTTGGCATAACAGGTTTTAACTAGAGCAAGGATTAGCCTTTTTTTCTAAGCAGAATGCCAGTGGTAATGACTTTTGATTTTGCAAGATGTTCAAGTGCCAGGCAGACAAATAGTTGGGGTGTGGGAGTGATACTTTGAGTTGCATGCATACCTTAAATATATGGATTACATCTGACATTAAATCCAGTCAATAGAGTTGCTCGAGTCTGCAAGAAATCCCGACAGAAAAATGCTTTGATATCACTGCTCAGAACACTCCTCTTTACTAATTACCAGTGGAGTACAAGTACAGTTTGGCCAGGTACCACTCTTCGGAGCTAGTGCCAGGGGTTGTTCCCCCAGCTCTAGACTCTCCTGGTAATTTTAGAGCATTACACAATTCATGTATTTAGCTACACCCTGAAGTCTTTAATGGACTAACAATTTCTTGTGATATATATATATATATATATATATATATATTTTTTTTTTTTTTTTTTAGACTTATAGAATTTGCAAGGTATTTTCTATAACTTTGCTGCTTTGCTTATGCTTATATGAACATTATTAATTCTATACTATTCTTATCATCTATTTATAGATTTTAAAGAAATATTCACAGCTTTTGTAACATTTGTATATCAGATTTTCTGTAATATTAGTCAGTATTCATACTGTTTACATTTTCTTAGTCTGATACAGCAGACATTTGTCAGCTGACTTCAATTCACCTACTACCGGTCAAGTCTTAAATGGCTGCAGCTGCAAGTCAGCAAGTGAAACTACTTGAAGCATGTCATTCACCAAGGCACAAATTGCCTTATGCAAATTTGCTGAAATGAAAGGGCTACAAAATCTCTCTGCTTTTACAAAGTAGGAAGGCATGTTGAAAGCATACAATTTAGCAAGTTCTGATGGTACATCTGTATAAAATCTCTTATAGAGGAATGTGACTGCATCATTTGACAGTGTGCTGTCAGCTGTGATATGTCTCATGCAAAAATCAGCATTGTTTAATGTGTGGCCTAAATGGTCTGGCTGCACAAGATCAAAGATGAAGGACATCAGCATGGCTTTAACTGCTGATGGGAATATGAGGACTGGTATTCACCTGTGCCTGAAATCAACCACTGACCAAGTGCCATTATGTTATGAATCAATAAGGCAGGGTCTCCAGGGAGTCTGCAGAGAAGCATGCATGTAGAAATCCCTTGAGCATTAGCTAATGTGCATACCAGTGCCTGATTTACTGACTGGCAGTTGGTGCAGGGTTTTCAGACTATGAAATGCAGATGAGCTGCTTCCAGATGCAGAGTTTGATTCCCTCAATCTCCTTTGCCTGCTGTAAGGACGGTGCAACTCAACCATGCAGTGCTCCCAGGCTGAGCACTATCTGTGGATCACAGCTGTATGTTGCTTAACAATTACCACTAAAACGGGACATGAAATAACGCTACAAATGCACCCACTGACTACACTGACAGTATGCCATGTGATTTGTGTTACACACCTTGACAAATGGCTGTTACCCTAAGCATGTCACTGATGAACTTCACAATGCCATGCACTTGGGGGACATGGTGGTGGTGGTGGTGGGGGGGGGGGGGGTTATGGCACCAAGCCATGGAAAAGCTTGTTAACTGTATGCCAAATTTTGCTTCCTTTGGCCTCTACTCTGAGGGCTGCATGTGTGTGTTTATAAAGTAATAGTGCTCAGCAAAGGGTGGCTGTGTACATCTATGGATTTCCTACAGCCTAATTGAATGGGTAGGGTGTTGACATGGTGTTATATCAATCAATCAATCAGGTATTCTACTCTCAGCATGTAGTGACAGTGGCCAGATGCACTCTGAGATTGTAACCTGTCTTGAGATAAGCCACAGGGATTTGTAGTTGAACCACTGACATCTTATACCACATGTAGCAAACCTGAATCATGATAGCATTAGATTGTAAATAGCTAAGCTACAATTCCTTTTACTGTTTTGATATGCTTATATTGCAGTTGCTTATTACTGTATTAGAATTTTGATAAAGTGCTTGGTGCTTGATGCTACATTGAACTAACTTTCATTTGGAACCCTTCTTCCCAAGCCATCCTCATATTTGAACACTGTCCAGTGGTATTTCCACGTCATACAATAGATAGTAAGTAAAATAAATAAGAAGTGAAGCAAGTCACTGCCATCTGAGCAGTCTTTCACTATAGAATCTGCAGGGTAGCAGTTTTAACTGTTTTTGTTTTATCGTTGGTTGCTAGGCATGTGATGAAAGAAAATATTGAGGAGAACACTCCTGTTTTCCAGCTGCCCCAGATCGTTGTCTGGTTAAGTGACTTGCTAAGAGTCAAACACAGGTAAATGGAATCTGAAGAAATCAAACCCTAGACTACAGGAAGCAAGTCAGCAACTCACAGCATTAATCTTCTGTGTTAACTGCCAGGTAGGATCAGTTTAAGAGTTTCCAAAAATTAAATAAAATAATGTCTAGGGAGTCAGCAGATAATCACAGCAAAATTAATATTCTCTTAAAGTCATATGGCAGTTGTAAAAATCCTCTTGAGTTTCACTTTTGAGGTCATCAGATGGTTACCAAAAGACATCTCATGCATGTTAATTATCACGTAGACTACCTAGACGTTATCCATTATGGTAATATCTGAGTATGTCAATAGTACAATAAACACATCATTCATTTACAGTTCAATAAATAATAAGTTGTGAATTAAATTAATGAATATGATGTTTATTATGAGGAAGTGGGCAAATGTAAGCTCGTATGCGCATACTGTCAGCAGTACTTTTAAGTAAAGCTATTTTGTTTGTGAGGGTAGAGCATACATTAGCAGAACATTAAATAAAATGGTTAAAGCATGAAACTAAGTTCTTATAAAGCTTATATTGCCAAGTCTAGCACTGTGACCTATGAAATAAAAATGTTAAAAAAGTGATGTTAAGCCATTGTTAAACTAACTTCTTACCAAATTAGCTCAGAATTTTAGACCGGGCCTGGCACTTATGGATAGAGGTAGATTATAAATTCCTGGCCCTCAGTGACCTGTTTGGATACAGGACATCAGTATTCTTTTGGGATAACTTGGCTAGGCTTAGAAAGGCCCACCTGGTCACTAGCCCAGTAACAGTTTATGAATTTATAAGTTTGAAGTTATTTACATCTTTTTTCATATTTCAGTAATAAGACATGCATCTGGAGCATTTCTCCCTGGTCCTCTGCTGAAAATTGACTTGTTCCAAGTTGGGCTTTCCAGGTAAACAAATGTTACATACATACATACATACATACATAAATAGATATTATTTGTTTTCAAGAAATTATATTCAGAACTCTGGTAGTTGTAAAGGAATGAAATGAGACTGCAAACATTGGAACTTAAATAATTTAGTCATGCTAGTGCTTATATTTCTGTAAAACACCCTTCCTCAGAATTCACACAAAGTCAAGTGATTACAAGAAGCAGTTCAAATACTAAAATCTAATGGACACATTTTAAGAAACAGCAGTAAAGTGTTAATTTTGCCTGCCTATAGTTTAAGCTCTAACAACTCCATAGCTTAATCACATTTACTTGTTACCACATAAATACTCACTACCACTTGTCGCCACATAATGTAAATACTCCCTACTATACTTGAAATGAAATAAAACGGTGGAACCAGGGTTATCTTGGGATCCCACTCAACATACTTTTCAACCTCTTAGTGCAAGAAATCTGTACAAAGACTGACATAATGAGGGACAAAGGCCCAAAAATAGGGACATATTTTAAGTATTGCTCTTATAAACTTAGAAAGCATGCACATTTGTGTTAGAATGCATTTTTCTCAGGATATGAAGTCTGAAACTCATCTATATCATTATTTAGTGACTTTAATCCTTAGATCATCCCAGTGATTTGTCAAAAAAAACAGTTTTTATGAGGAACAGACCAAAAATAATGTGGCAAAAATCTGGAAATTCTGCAAAAATATGTACAGTTGAGAGGTATGCGTCAACTCTTGTGTGTGTAATATGGCTGGAGTTATAAACATTTGTCACATTGCCCACACAGGCAATTACTTTAAACATTAGCATAACTTTTGGGAACAAAATATTCTGTTACCGTAATTTGGTTTCTTGCTTGTTTCAGTTTGCAGATCCTTGCTTTAGTAATTTAAATTAATTGCAAATATGGATATAATGTAGTTCTTACAGCAGATGTCTAATGCTTCGGAATGTCTACATGACTGACATTGGTTATGATAATCTCATATTTCTGTCTCTGTTTTAATCCTTATTTATATATATTCTGGTTCTGTTTTTCATTTGCTAGTAACAATACACAGACTGAAGGAAAATTGTTTATTTAAAGCTGAACATTTCTTTCAGTACTGATTGCAAATGCCTGCTCCACTGCTAGAGAGTGAGTAAGGAGGTCATTTGCCATCATTCTATTTCTTATGGCCAGCTTATGTCTAATGGTCTGTATCCTATTATGGCTGCGTAAACTTGCAGACTGATATTTGGTAACATTTTGGTGGGAAAGGTATAGACTGTGTACAGTTTCACACACACACACATACACGCACAAATATATCAACTATACATACATATGCACCTTCTTTACGTTAATGGTCATGCATAAATTAGTAAAATATCTTGATGATGCACTACTCTTATTCAGATGGTAAGATTTATATCACCTACCATTGTGTAATATTGTACTTAAAACATGTTTGCTGCTGAGCTGTGAGATGTCATAGTATTCAGAATATAGCAAAGGTGAATGGAATATGTTAATTTCTTTCGTCTAATAGCATGGACTTCAAATAATCTCATACTATTTCTCAACAGATTTATTTCAGCACACACAATATAAAAGGAGATGGTTTACCATCACAATTTCGAAAATGTTTTGTGCGATTAATGACTTACTCGAAAAACATTGTCGAAATTTACGTTAGCGAACAATAACAGGAACAAATTAAAAAAATGTCAACAATTCGAATTCAAACTGTTGACATTTTTTCAAACTTACCTCAACATCCGGTGCCATTCAAAACACATTTTGCAGGGGGCACCCCCAACACCACCGCTAATTATATATAGTAACTCCGAGGATGCACCAAGGAATGGGTACATGTTCCGATTACCACTGTAGTACAATCTCCACTCAGAATGCCGAACTCACAAAAGTGCAAATGCACACCGGCATTTGTTCTTTTGTGTCTTCAGCACCTTTTGGTTCGCTAATACAAACCATTGAAAACATCCTTTCGCACATCTGCCATCGCAGATGTGCAGCTCAACAGTATGATGATAAACCAAGGAGCCCATCACTTCGTAATGCAATTGATGTGATGTGTAACATTGTTATTAATATATTCTGCCATATGACTCTCATGATATTTTGAATGTCTCTCTCTTTTAAAAAAAATATTCTGATCAACTTAATAAGAAGGAATACTGGACTTTAGTTTGACTTTTCCCAACTGTATAAAGGCAATTTTATAATTAATGTGCAAGGGAAGATTAAAATAAAGTTTTCTGTTTGTATTGCAGAATTTAAGCAGACTGACAATGATCAGGTTATTGATAAAAGCTGTATAATAAAGATTCATAATAATTGTATATTATGCAATATTTAAAGAGGGGGAATAACACTGTCCAAATTTAATGGAGTCTGTACTAGATGATAGGCATTCAGGTCTACTTTTAGGGTTGATCTGTGAATGACGTTTTGCAGAACAGGGGTTGATTTGTACAACTTCCACTTGGTTATTGTGTGACTAAGAATACTGAATAAATAGATTGAAGTTTCAAGGTAATCTTTTAAAGCATCATCATGCCCAATGGATCACACACAAACATTTATAAAACACATACTTGTTGTACATAATATTTTTCAGAATACGGGTAAAATGTGATTTTTCCAACACCCACCCCCTCCTTCCCCCAAGTTTACTGTATGCTGCCACCAGTTAATCATATCTAACAAAAAGCTATCCTTTATATATTCAAACAGGAGCAGTCCACTTTTGACAATATCCTTCCAAGGAAGGACACAGCATAATTTGGTATACACATAAATTGCATAGATCCTTAAGCTAACATAAGCGAGAAGCATTCAAACTTGAAAAGCAGAATTCATTACCTGAAATAAATACGTTTAAAAAGATCCAAGAATTCAGAAAGAAACCCACTGCCAGCTGTGAGAACTGCAGCCAAAATAAACTGTTTCTGCAATGTCGGAATTTGCGATTCAGAGACATGTTGGCCACAGTGAGGAAAGGCCTCATTATCAGCTAATTTAAATGTCTCTGAATCACTGCTATGAGAGCAAATCAGCACTTTCCTGTGGTATTTAACACTGGAGATCTATGTATCGTGTTGACACAAGCACTCCCCATGCACTGTCCCACACACACACACACACACACACACACACACACACACACACACACACACACACACACACACACACACACACACAAAACAGAATATTTCTTACTTGTCCCTGAGATGCTAGAACATCCCCGATGTATCCTCTTATTTATATATGTCCCTGATACATCATGGATGATTGCAGACAGTCCACAGTGCCAGACATTAGAGTTTCATTCTTCTTACTGTTTGTAAAGTGTATTGTGATGCTAGACCTGTTTCTCTATTAACACAAGTCCAAGTAATTGTCTAAGAATTGTCCCTGGTGTTCTCTAGTATTCCTCGTGAAGTCTTCCCCTACATGGACCCCCCCCCCCTTCTCAACTCTCCAGGATTTTACAGAAAGCACCATCTATTACTTCTTACACATGTTCTGCCCCTCATAATTAATAGGCTACTGTAATCTGTGAATATTGCATGATATCAGAGCTTTTTAGTTCTTATTATATAATAAGTACATTGTTATACTAAGTCCTTGGTTAGTGTAAGGAGTTAAAGCTCCTGCTTCCTGTGTCAAGGGTACAGAGTTAAAAATCTCTCCCCCTTTAATTTTTTTCCCCAAACACTTCAGGCAATATGTAAGGACTATCCCTGGTGTCTAGTAGTTGCACAAAGAGCAAGTCTGCTAGTCATTAAGGTTTTCAAAATATACAGATTCAAAGAAATAAACACCAACAACTACACATGGGAAGTATACATGGGATATGTTGCTTCTAAAATGATAGACTCATTCTTTTCATTGCTAAAGAAATTAACATTGAGTACTATGTTTAAAGCGCAAAATTATTAAAATTTCTCGCATAATATATTTTATACTCTAACAGTAATACAGTATTAGCGAGTGAATGCTATGTTATTGATTTTTTTACTGACAGTGCATTTATTCTAGGACAGTTTTACCAAACATTCAAACAACAGCCAATTTGTCTGCAGTTATGCCAACAATTCTCATTCTGGCTTGGTACATCTATACTGTGTGAAATATTTTAGACTGGGTGCTGAATTTATTTGGATAATTGATGTGTTTTTATAAGGTTTCCAAATTGTAACAGGATCACTATTTGTTAGGTTATATCCAAACTCAGCATTCCATTTCTGAGTTACATTGGCAACACTGTCATGGTTCTGAAACCTTATAGACAGGCAGTCTGTAAATGCTTGACCACCCATGCCCAGGCCTGCATATACTCATTAAAATAAAATAACCCTGGAGTATCAAAATGTGTCAGGTGCATTTGGGACACATAGCTCGGCTTAAAAAGGCCCCCTGTAGTCATTAGCCTAGAAATCCCCTCTTAGTCTATGAACTCTTAAGCCCTCATAAAAATTAGATAACAAACATTTGATATAAATATATTTAGTAAAATATTAGGACGGAACATGATCATATATTTTCTAGCATTATTAATGTTCAGGGTAACTTCTTTCATCTTAAGCAAATTAATTTGGAAAGGATTATTATAATTAATTTATTATTTCCTGAGAAGAAGAGGTATATCTTCATAATGAAGTAACAAATTCCAAAACGTTGATATACAAATCCAGGAAAGTAAAATAGTGGGTTAATATTCAAGATCATTATTAAATAACTTGTGGGATGCTAGTAATCTCAAATTTCTGGAGGCCGGGGATGCTATTAAATCAACAGTAGTAGTCAATCTAATGTAACTTGTCTCCAGCAATAAGAAATATTTAGGAAGCACAATGAACCATTTGTAAACACTTAGCCAGAACTGAGCAGGCATATACATTTTTGGGTTAGAAATATGGAATCCAGCTAAGCCCTTGCTGGCCACTAAAGTATCCCAGTACCACTTCTCCAAAAATAATTCCTTCCATACTTTGCCAAATCTGTCATACCATTCGTAAAATTTTTAAATTAAACTATTTCTTATGAAGAAAAATGATGTAGGTATTTTCATTTTTAAGACATTTATATGCCTCAAAGAGATCATTTTTTGGATGATGTCAAATGTACCTTTTTGTATTGTTATAAGCTTTAGAGTCTTGCAACTCTAAAGAGACAAAGATGTTTTGAAAAAAAGTCCAACTTAAAATTTTGAATAACTGTAGTTTAGAAGAAATACCAGTGCTATTATCAACAACATCATAATACCTTAATCTTTTCAGTGTTTATAGTGTACCCTGTAACTTAGGACACATCTACCAGAATATGGGGTGTGGGTTCTAAGGACTGATTACTTAGGACACAGTTTGTATTTTATCATCTGCATATTCTCATCTAAAAATGCAAAACAAGTTTTAAAGTTTATCCGTTATTATAGTTTGGCTTATTTTTTGAGACTTGTGTATGGTTATATGTAAGATAAACAAATTAGGGGATAAAGGAAATCCCTGCCCAACTCAGACATTAATTTTTTTTTAATTACTTATTGCTTTCCATTTATTACGATGAAAAAAAGTTGTGTTTGAAAAAGGAGCATGTATTAATGAAATCATGTCACTAGGAATGCTCACTTTCTCTAGTATCTAAAAGAAATACATTTTACTTAATTTATCAAAAGCTCTGAAAACATTAACTGATACCACAGCCCAGTGAGTGAGACTTGGATATAGTTGCTTGAATCATTTGAATTGCAGAGGACCTGTCCTTCCCTGGTGTAAATCAAAACTCAAATTGGTCAGTAATTTAGGTAGAAGCTTTAAAATAATCAAAACACATACTTTGTAACCCATGTTTAAAAGTGAATTACGATAGTAACTTTCTCTATCCCTGAGATCTTTAAATGGTTTTGAGCATAAATCCAATTTTTGCAAGGACACAATGACCATCTGGGAAGCAGTCTGCAATGGTCATAAAATTAAATAACTCTACTAAGATTAGAGATAGCAAATCACAAAAGTAACACTGAATTCAAACAATAACATGTTAGGGACTAGTCATTTTACCTTTAAGAAAAGAGGCAATGACATCCTTAATTAAATCTCTGTTTACTATAAATTGAGGGCAGACCATAAGTCGCTGGGTTTTAAATTTATGTCATATTCATTTTGTAAAATGAAATAAAATGTCCATACAATGATCGCCAGAGCAACTGGCTATTCACTGGAAGTTCTAAATAATGCATTTTCCAATTTATAAAATGTAATATAATTCCTATTTTTGTGACAGGCAAACAACTCTGAATAATACTTTGCTTGTTTATCACCTTTCAGGTTAACATTTTCTCCATATGATACAGAAGTCATTTAGTAGGATGCAGGAAGTACAGATGTTATCCAGTTCACTGTTTCATATTTTATCCAATTCACTGTTTCATTTCTAACTGGTAAGTATTCCTCTGAGTTTACTCGAGACAGTTTGTTAAGAAACTTGAGTTCTTCCAGAACTGTACTTAATTGCTAATTTTGGCTAGCATTAAGAGGTTTAGATAACCTTAGTGATAGAATATATAGAAAACCTGAATGCTGCCCATGTTTTATTCAGCGAAACAGGCTGTGAAGCAATATTGTCAAAAAGTTCCACTACCTGCTGCCTAATTGTATTGAGATAAAACACAAAACTTTGCTAAGTAAATCAACCTGTAATCCTAGTTAAATATATATATATATATATATATATATATATATATATATATATATATATATATATATATATATATTACCATGTTAAAACTCTGCTGTTAACATTGCATGGTTTGTCTAGAGATGTTGAAAACCACTGAATTTCCTATAAATCTGAACATAACTCTAGTAAGCTAAGAAAGTAATAAACTCTAGAACTTTGTATATGGAGACATCTCTCTTCATAAGTCAATAAGATTGTACTGAGACATGATATTTTTAATAAATCTGTATGTTTGTAACCTGTTACTCCACCAATAAAATTCTGATTAGATGAGGCAGTATCCAAAAAAAGTGTCAAAATCATCTGCAATAAGCATACAATTAGCCTGCATCTTAGATCAGCCTCTAGATAATCTGGGAGAAACATTAATCATCAAAAGACATATAAACAAACCCAAGGCTGGGGAAAAACGTCCCTTATATTACTAAGAGAATAATTCATATACTCTTAACCTTGTATACTATAACAAGCTTTCTATAAAATAAAATGTATCACCTGTAAATTTATTTTAATATAAATGTGAATAGGCTACATAACCATACATCCTATTAATAACAACCACCACTTTTCCTACCTCCAAATAATTTTCATGCAAAAAAGATACAGCAATATTCTGATGATGCAGTAATTTAAATATTTGATTGTATTTGGTTGGATGGTTAAATCTGTAATGTCTTTTTTAATTTCTCAAAGTCTTTTGGATTTCTAATACCATGACGGGAATGAATCTCATTCCTAAGAAAGTACAATTAAAGTTTGTAAAATTAGTATTGTTTCAGTCTTTGATGTCAGCCAGAAGTGCTCTTCACAGCACCCGCAATGTGCACAGTAATGACTCCTTCTGCAATTCCTATGGAGTTACATGTATTGATAACATATTTAAATACGATTGAAGATGATTTTTTTTTATAAGACCCATTGCTCCAACTACTATTGGAACTGTCTGGGTATCTTTCTTCCACATTGTTCTCATTTCTGCCTGCAAGTCCTGATATTTTATGACTTTGTGTCTCTATGTCCACAAGACACTGCAGTCACTGGGTGTGGTGATTTCGTTGATCAATGCTACTTCTTTTCATGGCCCACTATATCCAGTTTTCTAGCATCTATCTTTTGAACTGTTGGTAATGGGTGATCCCATGTTACGTAGACTTCATCATTTTCAGTGATGCTTTGTGGTTCATGTTTCCAGTGTTTTTCAGCAACTTCAGTACCACAATGTTTGCACAATCCCCAGTGCAACAGTCTTGCCACATTATTATACCTTTCAGTATACAATCCTCCTGCCATTAGTATGTCACAACCAGCGAGTTGTGCAACTGTTTCCAATTCTGTTTTACAAAACCTACATTTGTCTGTTTCTCCCACATATTCAATTGACTTTGTAAACCAACGTGTAAGTAGCCCACTATCTTGGGCAGCCAATATTAACCTTTCATCTCTTGGTTTGAATTTGCCTCTCCTTAACCATTCCTGTGTTCGATCCTAATCAACATGAGGTTCTTCCAGAAGTTTTCTATACTTGCAACTATATTTATGCATTTTCCACATTTCTTGCCTTCTCATCTGGTCCTTCACCTTATATTCTTTCTTTTGTTTTCTGGCACATTCAGTTGCTGCTGGATTGTTATCTACATCTGGTTAGATAAACATTCCTGCTTAACCCTGATATGCTTCTGCTAGACTAAGCAGGCAAGTCATCTTAGATTTAGTCTCCTCGTGTTTCAAAACTTTCACTACGTTTGGGTCTTGTCCAGTGTCCAACAAGGCAATTGTAATGACCAGAGAAAGAAGCTATATGATTTCCTTAAAACTGCAGTAGGCTCATTCCAAGGAATGATTTCTGTAGCACCTTCTCTTTCTTCATATTTACTGGTAAGTAACCTACAGTTAAAACTACCCTCTGCTGTCTTTTATTGTGCTCAGTTTTTAACAGAGTTTTAAAAGTTATTGGACAAATTCTAACTTCTAAGCCAATTTTATTTTCTTCTATGGGAAACAAGATCACAAAAAAGCATTAAATATCAATTAGATCAGACACACTACTATGACAGTCTGCTGTTCTTACTGTGGTGCAGCACTATAGTTTACTAACAAAATGTTTGTCTTTAAGACTCTCCAATAGTTTTAGATGATTTCAACTTCTTTCTGTTAACTTCTCTGGAATAAGACCTTCAATAAGGCAGACTGGTTATATACTACTGAGATTGTGTACAGGCTTTCTAGGTATAACGCCAGTATTACTCATCGGACAGTACTTAGCTGTATGTCCTTTTCTATCACAATTAAAACAAATTACTTCAGTTTGTAATGTCTTTTGTCTGCTTTTAAACCCAGACACATAAATCTATTATCAAAAAACACATAAATGTATTAACTTTTTGTGCATGCAGTTCAGTCATAAAGCTTTCAGTTAACAAAATGTTCTCTACTGAAACAACTAATTGGTCAGTTTGGGCTACCCACTTTCTTAAATTACTAACAGGTGCTTATTTAAATTTTTCTCCTGCCAGAATTTTAAAAAATTGTTTACATTTTTCCACCAGGCTCTAACAATAATAAACCAAACCAAAAACTGCAAACTTGTAAAAAAACACAAAAAGTGGCAATAACGAGCTAAGCCAGCAGACTGGACGACAAATTCTGCAAATATAACAAAGGCTTTATTGAAAGTAAGCGCTTTTGGTAGAGAGCAATCTCCCCACCTTCATCAGACAATAAGGTATTTAAAAAGCACACTTCTTATATATACGTGACAGCGTTCCAATTATTAAACTGATTGATTCATTAATTAGTTAATTGGTGATTAACAATGTTTAAAAAGTTTTTTAAAATTTTCTCTGAGAAATCTTTCTAAAAACTCTACAAATCCATCAAATGGCACGCACAGAAATTCCTTTAAAATCTTTTTAAATTCTTTTTAAATATCTTACATGTTGAGGGTTCAAAAAGTGAATGTATGTATGTGTATATGTTTTAACTGTTTTGAATATTTTAAATATTTAAAACTATGCATTTTTTCATATATTTAAAACTATGCATTTTTTCACATTTTTACCCTAATAAAAACAATATGTACTGAAAGTATGCTAAAGATATACTATAAAAAATGTGCTATAAATATACACAATATGTGCCCACTGTTTGCACTATATATACTACATATTACACAAACAAATCCTTGTTCAATCATCATTCAGTAAATTAATAAACGGATGAACCAATAAATTAATAAATTAATAAATTAATAAATTGATAAATTGATACATTTTAGGTCGAAAGGAAGCCAGACAACATGACTACATCATTAAATAGTCTGATAACAAAATGGTTTGATATTACATATATGCATGCATGAATGTGTATAGGGCATCTCAAGATAATGTTGTAACAGATCCTATTGTAGCAACCTAAGACAACACAGTATACTCTACTACAAGGAAGTTCTGCTTATTGGAGTATACTCAATACATATGCATATTTGTGGGACAAATGCATGAAATGCAACATCCTGAGCTAAAGGTTGAAAAAATTGTGTGTCCATGGTTGTTTTACTATTATCAATCCTATCTCTTAAGTGCCTTAAGTTTCAAAATACATTTAATAGACACCACCTCATTAAGCCCTGGGAAGGTATATGAGGAAGTGCGGATCTGCCAAAATACTTCCTGTTCTTCCAGTTGTTTAAAGATTTTAAAGGAATTTCTGTGCGTGCCATTTGATGGATTTGTAGAGTTTTTAGAAAGATTTCTCAGAGAGAATTTTAAAAAACTTTTTAAACATTGTTAATCACCAATTAACTAATTAATGAATCAATCAGTTTAATAATTGGAACGCTGTCACGTATATATAAGAAGTGTGCTTTTTAAATACGTTATTGTCTGATGAGGGTGGGGAGATTGCTCTCTACCGAAAGCGCTTACTTTCAATAAAGCCTTTGTTATATTTGCAGAATTTGTCGTCCAGTCTGCTGGTTTAGCTCGTTATTGCCACTTTTTGAGTTTTTTTAAAAATATTTAATACATCTGCCATTTGTGGCCTTTCCAGTGTATCAGTAGTGAAAGCCCAGTTCTGGACTTTAAACATCTGGGTCTCAGGTCAAATACCAACCCCGCTTAAATTGCCTTCCTTTAATTTTTGATAACTACCAGCATTAGTGTCCACCAAGTCCACATAGGCCGTAAGTCGTTCATCTGTCAGTCCATTTGACTCACTCGATCCAGGAGCCAGATATCCTTCACTGCATGCCTCACAAAGGTTTTCAATTAGGCCTTGACATCATCATCAGAACCATGCTTCTTCTTAGGGTTACTAGCTTTCAAAGTTCCCAACTCAGTTGACTGTTTCTTCACAATGGTGGTTATTGCAAATTGCCCAAATGTTGGTCTTTGGTGGCTGACCTTTCCTCTAAGGCTGCACTGGTTTCAGTAAGCCTTAGCAGCTGTTCGTTAGTAGCTTCAGTAAAAGCGACTTTATTTTCTGCTAGTTTGTTCAGGTGCTTATCAATGGATGTAGCACACATTACTGGTGATTTAATTATTTCTTCCATTTTTGGAGCTGGCCCACATATGAAAATGGTTATAAAGTTGTAGTATATAGACACACACAATCACACACACACACACACACACACACACACACACACACACACACACACTTAATAAGGTCAGTTTCTGTTAACATCTAGTCTTTTAACAGAAAAGCAAAGTCTGTCTTCATTCACAAATTACTTTAGGAAGGCACACCCTTGCTATAATCAGAAGAAAAAGAAAAAAAATGTTAAGCTATGAAACAGCCAAAGTGGCCAGAATAGTACAATACACTAATGACTTTACTCTAATACTTGTTGCTAAGACATTACCCATGCTCCAAACACTCACTCAGAAATCTTTCTCCTCCGTAGAAGCTTGGCTTGACAACTCACAACTTCTTTTGAATCATCAAAAAAAAAAAAGTAAATTATTACTGTTCTCCCCAAACTCTCCCTCCTGCCAAATAACTACCTTTAATATACCGTAATCCAGCAAGACCAATATAGAACTTGTATTCCACACTAAATTACTAGATATGGCTGTAGACTCCCACCTGAAATTTGATTTCCACCTTCATCGAGCCATAAAGAAGTCATACAAAAAGCTAGGTTGTTTTATAGAGTAAAATACTACCTTACTGACTTTACTCGATAAAATACAGATGCTTATTTTCTACTCCCCACTCTCACTGCATCATTAAACTTTACACTACTAAGAGAGCTCTACACTCCAATGACAGATCATTACTCCCCATAACTAAATGTAACCACAATGCTGGGTACTCCTTGTATTCACACTGCATTAATAGCTGGAATACCATTCCACACCAGTTAAGAAAAGTGCAACCTGAAATAACTTTAAATGCCGACTGAAGCAACACCTGATGGATAAGTGTCTCTGCACCTGCACAACCCTGATTAAACTAATACTAATACACTATGTAGCTATATGAATTTGTGCCATAGCTCTGTACTACACAAAAAAACTTAATGTACTAGTATCCCAGCTGTATACTCCTCTGTCATCTCATCTCCTTTATCTTCCTTGTGCCTCCTCCCCTCCTTCCTTTCTATGAGTTGCTCCAACTCTTTGACTTATCCTCCTATGTCCTAGCTTTTGAACAACTCTTTATGGTAACAAATATTCTTACATAAAACCTGACAGTCGATGTATATTAACAATACTGCATTTCATGTACCTCACTGTATTTTAAAAAAATCTATTTTATTCACATACAAACCATGTAACTGTTATTTATAATCACAACTGTTTGTAAATGATGTAACTGATGTCAAGGATGTCTGAATAACGGAAATGTTGCTCATGAATGAAACTGACCGTAAATGATGAAAAGGATGTCCATATAATGAAGCTTTTCTCCCAGGGCCTCCACTAAAAAAGGGTACTGCTCAGTCAGACCTTTATTGTAAACAAATGCCATTAAATAAATAATAAATGATCGTTCATTTTTATGTGATTATTAGCAAAATGGATGAAACAGCAGTGAATATAGTAACAGAGATAAAACAACTGGAATTGAGATCTTTATAAAAGAGTAGGAGCAAATTAAATAGGGAAAAATGGAATTGTGGGAACAATACATACAAGGGAGGAATGAGGTTTAAAAAAAGGCAGGACTTGAATAAGCTATGTAATGTTCGACTGAAAATAAATGGCTATATTATAATATTTGCAACTGGGAGTGTGTCAGTATGGTTTGTGATGTAAAATGCAACTAGGATTGTATCAGTGTGGTTTCTTTTCATTTATATAAATGTATGATTGCTTATGTTGTAACTGATAGTTTAATAAAGATGTTTCTTGTTTAAAAAGGGGGGGGCAGGAATTGAATAATTTATGTAATGTTGCTTAGGTTATATGATATACAGCAATATATGTGAAGTATAATATTTGTTAATTTTAATTTGTTAATATAGTTTAATTACTTTTGTATAAAAGTAAATTTGCCTGTCACAAGTGATAATTCAATAAAGGTGTTTAAAAAAATTAGATTAGTTAAAAAAGGTACCTGTATTCCCAACTATTTGTGGTATTTCTTGCTGTTTTCATGTACATAATATGCAGACACTGTACATTTCAGTAATAAATAAAGCTTTACTTATAATAAATGAAAAGAGATCAGAAATAAACAGTAAACAAGCTGCTTTACTCTGAAGCAACTTGACCCTTACTCATGTGAGTTAACCCTAATCCTGCTGCTGCCCCTAACCCAACTCTGCACATTACCTTCTGAAGACCCCTTTTCTTAACAATGCCACTTCACAAGACACACACATACTTCACATAAAAATCCACACACAGCACTAAACCTATCCACTTACTTAGCCCTTGTACACTCACATCCCTTAACAAATGCACACAAACAACTCGTTTTCCATTCTTTAACCATTAATCCAAGCCTACCCACAAACACACACACACACACACACACACACACACACACACACACACACACACACACTCCTGCCTTTAATAAGCAAACCTTCAGTAAATACGAACGTTTTGGTATTAGAAAAAAATACTTTCACAGAAGCACATCTCACACAGCACAGAACAGGTGGTGCTTTTCACGTCAACATTTTCTGCAGTCATAAAGAACCATCTTAGGAGCTGGAGCCATATTAACAGAAAACTAATGACACAACCCTCATGCCAATGATAAGCCTAGACTGACTGGCTAGTTGGATAAATAATATTTTTTATGGCAGACATTATCCACCATAGCAACATATTGATCTCATTGCACAAATACATTACACTGTAAGTAAGATCGTAATTGAAAACAGGTATTCTAGACTTACAGATGTTTAAACCTGTTCTGAAAAAGCAAGGATTCATTTTAAAAGTGTGATGCATTCTTGTCCTTGTTTCCCACTGAGACTGACATGCCCTGGTTAAACAACATGCCTACTATCAGACGTACTACTACTTTGTAGTATATTAATAAAGTACAGCTCAGCCTGAACTAGTCAGATAATGAGCCTGTAGTCACCCCAAAACACAGTCCTCCTAATTAATATGAGGGCTGCAGATGAGGCTATTTGGGAGGACATCAGTATGTATTATTTTCATTAAGAGATATTATTTTACCCAGCTATGAAACTGAAATGTAAGTGCCGTCAGCTTGGATTAAAAAATGTGACTAGAAAACAAGTGACATATAAACCCCACTGATATATTTTTTCTGATTAAAGGTTTTCTTGAATGGAAACAGAAATTGGGTCAAATGTGCAAATATGCATTGTACGTAATGAGCATCTACAGCTCTTCTTCTGCTATAACTGACCTGCAGGCTGACACTGTTTAAGAAATGTATAACATTCCTGTGGTGTGCTGGTATGAGAAGTTCCAAAAGTTTAGAAGACTGAATTTGTAGAATTCAGAATGACTTCTTCTGCAGGTTTCATTTCTCAGGGCTGATCTGATTATGGAAATTATATTCTTATCTGTGTATAATCTCATTTAAAATCATAAGGCAGAGCTAACTCCATCACTTCTATATTATCATTTTTAATAAAAAATGGCAGAAATAATACACAGCATTCATATTTTCTTTTATTTGTTTTATTTATTATTTATTTTTAATTGGGAAAGTGCATTTTTTTCAAACAAATCTGAAGTACATGGTTTCATTTTTAAATTAATTCATAGGTTGTATTTATTTTGCTAGTATCAGCATTTTTTTAATGCAGCATAAACTCATAATTTACCCTTTTGTCCTTCCACTATAATTGTCATTTTACCTTTTTCCATTGAAACTGAGTCCAGAAATGAGATGACGGACATGTACATCTGCACTTTAGGGTTCCAACTACCTGTCTAACATGAATAAATTAAAAAAACACATAAATATTCACTAGCATTACTTAGACTGAGATATTTATGAGGAAACAACTGCATCATGATGCTAGACATGAGAGTCCTTCCTGTAGTTAAACACAGGGGTGGGAGGGGGAACAGGAGCATGTCATAATGTTCTGTCACCTTTAACCTTTAAATATATCCAGGCTGTGTGTGTGTGTGTGTGTGGGTGTGTGTGTGTGTGTGTGTGTGTGTGTGTGTGTGTGTGTGTGTGTGTGTGTGTGTGTGTGTGTGTGTGTGTGCGCGTGAGTGCATGAGTGTGTGTGTGTGTGTGTGTGTGTGTGTGTGTGTGTGTGTGTGTGTGTGTGTGTGTGTGTGTGTGTGTGTGTAGCCCCCCATACATGTGCTTTTAAAGACCTGTCATATGTGTTCATAGATTAACAGTTTTATAGAAAGCTACTCATGCTGACAAGAACATCAGATTTCCTAGATAAGGTTTAAGTGCCCATCTGCCAGGATGTAATAATACATAAGCAGCTGGTCATTTTTGTCACTGAAAAACTAAGCAGATAAAAGATTTTCCACTGGTAAAATAATGATTCAGGCATTTTAGCTGACAATTGTAAATTACAGAGTAACATTGAAAAACAAGACAACATGTAAGAGTGCCATAGCACAGATCTTTGCACAGCTAAATAACTTCAACTGTGTTATGGATCAGTTAAGAATATAGATTTGACTGGGGTTGCTGTCTGCTTACAAATGCTTTAAATATATATTTTTTTGCTTTAAGGGATCCAAAATTAGGACCTCAAAACATAACCCTAAGAAATTTGAATTATTTAATTTTTTTCTCCAAGGAGCCGCTGTGGTATGGCGGTAGCATTGTTACCTCACAGCAAGAGGTTCTCCCTTTCAATTCTTGGCTTGGCTTGGGAGTGCCTTCTGTGTGGAGTCTGCATGTTCTCCCCGTAGTTTGGGTAACGTTCGAAAGACATGCGTGCGTAAATGGGCATGCCTTCGTTGAAGGTTGGGCGTCGAGCTGGCACCTCGGCGTTTCGTAAAAATCTACTGCCAATCATTAGCGGACCGAAGTTCCGCTGTGGCGACCCCTTACCGGGAAAAGCCAAAAGACAAACAACAACATGATATTACTGCAATCCTATGCCCATTTGCAGAGTCTGCTGAACTTAAAGCATTGTGTGGAGACACTAACCAGTAGAATGTTATGATTCAGTTAGAATGCATTTATAGTAGTTATAATATGCATGATAAAAGTAATTATACCATATAAAGTAGTACAACTGTTGCTATGGATTGGTGGTTGGCATAATGGTTAAAGTGCTTACCTTAGAAACACAAGGTGCAGGATTTGATTCTCACCTTTGGGAAGTTTGATAGGCTTAAAAAGGCCCCCTGGGTTCACTAGCCTAGTAACTGCCTAACAAGAAGCTTTAGTCAGCTAGTGTGCAGGAGCATCTCATCTTGAGTTCATTGCCCTTTCATGCTGGCTGTGTGACCTTGCCCCCCCCCCCCACCTCACACACACATAAAAGCAGGGTTTTTTTGTATTTTTCTTTTGTATATTTGTGAGTATTGCTTAACCGTTGCAAATGGTAGGTTATTTTGCTTACCTTTATAATTGCTAGTTCTGCTGAAGTTTATGTAACCAATTGCAGAGCAGCTATTTGTTCGACTATGTGAATGATGACAGTTTGATTACTGGTAATACACACACACACACACATATATATATATATATATATATATATATATATATTTCTATGGTTTACATTCCTTTTTTTATCAACCAGGAAAAAAAGCAGGTGTGCATTATTGAAACCCAGCTAATCCCATGCACTGCCTTTTTTGTGTGCAAGATTGTGGTACAATGGGGATGAGAGAATTTGATTTTCCCACACTGTAATATGATCTCAAGTTTGCTATTTAAATTTAGCAGGGTGTGGTGGTGGTGATGGGGGCCTTACCCCCTGCAAAAACATTTCAACTTTATTTTCTATGTTTTGCAATGAGTTAGTGTTTGGTTCAAGATACACACACAAGTTTTTTATGATCCACCTCATTAAACCCATTCATCAAATCCTGAGCTATCAACTGCATATAATGAGGAGAAAAGGACAAGTCCCCCCCCAGTCTTAACATTCTCCAATATTTAATTACTAATATGGGTTTCACTTACTTGTTGTTAGCCTGGTATGTTTCAGTTATATGCAGTGACACAAAAACAAATATATTTTACATATACACATACATACACAAATACATACATATATATAAACACATACACTAACACACACACACACACACACACACACATATACTTATGCCAAGTTTATTTAAAAGTAATTTTATGGCTGGCTTCTCTTGACCAAGGTATAAAGAAGAGTTCATCTCATAATATTGTAAGGCATTGCTTCTTTCTATTATTGATATCTGTTTTAGCAGTCGATTCCTCAATCTGGTGTTAACTTCACCAGCATAGTCTTTCAAATGGAATTGGATCAAACACTACCTTGTAGATAGAACAGGACAGAGATCACCTCTATGTAACCTATAGAGAATGGAATGTGAAAGCAGTTCCTGAATTCTTTCCAAACATTTTAGGATTTCCAATGCTGTGGTTTTTCTATTAAGTTTTTTATTTTTTAGTTTTTCAAGCACAGTGTGTCAGACATGAGGATGGGGCAGTTTTGTAACCTGCAAAAAGTCTGTTTTGCTATGTTCTCTTTTTCTTATATTGTTAACACTGAATACATGACTGCCAACTTTCATTTATTGTATAACGAAAGCTTACATCTGTCATGTGAAATTGTTGGGGAGCTGATGCAAATAATTATTAGACTTCATAAATGTAGGATGTGGAGGAAAGTACCGGTAAGGGATGGAGTGGATATAAAGGAACACTGTGGTCTACCTCATGAATTCCCCTTTCACACATGCAACTTTTATGAAATGTCATTCCTCATTTGCAGAAGATAATGACAGCATTTCCAAAAAAAAAGTGTTTTCTGGCATCACAGCTTCAGATTTTCAGGGTATATCTTTCTTCAATAAACTGAAGCATTCAGACTGGGAAATACTTCTGTAAGTTTCTTACCGGTTTTGTCTTTGTGTAGTCTCTGGATGGTTATAGTACATAAAAAATAAAAACAACTATTATCCTTCTCGACACCATAAAAACCAACTGCCAATCATTAGCGGACCGGAGTTCCGCTGTGGCGACCCCTAACTGGGAAAAGCCGAAAGACAAACAACAACAACAACAACAACATCCTTCTTGCTATGGGGGTGGGAGTGGGGTCTCCAATTGCAGATTTCAGCCCATCCACTCCATCACCTCCTCAGAGGTTGCACATCTTTGGGAAAGGTTATCTATTTTGAAAGAAATGGGACTTCATTGAAATGAGTCTGAGTTACTCATCTAGTTAACCACTGGACTCATGTGATTCCCAAAGGACAACACAGCCATTTATTCCACAGTTAGTGTGCAACTTCTTCATTGCTATGGTTACGCTGTAATGAGCATGGAGGTAGTTCAGGGTAGTAGAATGAGAAGGCTGAAGCTTGGTTCTGATTCAACTAGCCACCTGTCTGAACTCCCCTAACCAAATATCCTAATTTAAAGTAGAATTGCGGTGTCAATCCTGAATAGAAAAAAAAAAAGAAAACAAAGCTGACAATACGAAAAAGATTATTAATTTAAATAAAGTAAAAACTCTCACCTTGAGGTCCCTACCACAGTGTTCCCCAAGAGAGTGACAAATAAAATACCACCATTTTATTCTAAAACATACTGGAATGAAGGCTGGGAGAGATGGCAGTACAAAGTCACATGGTAAAATATACAGGTTAACTAGATGCCCTCAGCATTACTCTTATACCTATAAAGCAATTGTCCACCCATTGTAATTCACACTGCCTCTACATAGCAGTTCTCTAAAGATTCCATTACCAAAGCCACTATTAGCTAACCTATCACTATTTCCCAAGTAATACTTTGTCTTTAATTTGCATATATCCTATTCTTGTGGTCTTTTCCCTTATGATTATGAATTTTGACATTTAGTCTATTAGTCCTTGCAGTACCCAGAAGGAACCACTGACCATCTTAGCATTATACAACAATATTTGGATAGAACATTTACTAATCATTTCCAATTATTTGGCATATCAGGTTTTATCTAGAGCAAGGATTAGCATTTTTTCTCAGACTGCCAACAGTAATGACTTTTAATTTTGCAATATGTTCAAGTGCCAGGCAGACAAATAGTTGGGGTGGGGGAGTGAAACTTGGATTTGCATTCATACCTTAAATATATGGATTATATTTCTCATTAAATGCGGTCAATAGACTTACTCAAGTCTGCAAGAAATCCCAACAGAAAAGCTTTAAACATGAAATGCTCAGATATCACTGATCAGAACACTCCCCTTTACTGATTACCAGTGGAGTACAAGTGCAATTTGGCCAGGTACCACTCTTCGGGGCTGGTGCCAGGGGTTGTTCCCCCAGCTCTAGACTCTCCTGGTAACTTTAGATGCATTACACAAGTCATGTATTCAAATACAACTTGAGGTTTTCAATAGACTAACAATTTCCTGTGATATATATATATATATATATATATATATATATATATATATATATATATATATATATAAATATATATTAGACTTATAAACTTTGCAAGGTATTTTCTATAACTTTGCTGCTTTGGCTATGCTTATATCTACATTATTAATTCTGTACTATTCTTGTCATCTATTCATAGTTTAAAAAAAAAAAAAACTTTCACAGTTTTTGTAACATTCACATATCAAATTTTCTGCAATATGAGTCAGTATTTATACTGCTTATGTTTTCTTAGTCTGATACAGCAGGCATTTGTTAGCTGACTTCAATTTGCCTACTGCTGGTCAAGTCTTGAATGGCTGCAGTTATAAGTCAGCAAGTGAAACCGCTCGAAGCATGTTATTCACCAAGACACAAGTAGCCTTGTGAAATTTTGCTGAAATAAAAAGGCTAAAAAATAATCTCTCTGCTTTGGGCAAAGTAAGAAGGCATGTTGAAAAACATACAATTTCAGATGCCTGTTCAACAAAATATGAAAATGCTTCTTAAATGGAAGAAGAGAGTATTTCTAGATCTTTAGCAAGTTATGATGGTACATCTGTATAAATTCTCTAATAGAGAAATGTGACTACATCATTTAACAGTGTGCTGTCAGCTGTGATATGTCTAATGCAAAAATCAACATTGTTTACTGTGTGGCCTAAATGCTCTGACCGCACAAGCATCAAAGGTGAAGGACATCCAGCATGGCTTTAGCTGCTGATGGGAATGTGAGGTCTGGTATTCACCTGTGCCTGAAATCAACCACTGACCAAGTCTCATTCTATTATGAATCAATCGGGCAGGCTGTCCAGGGGGTCTGCAGAGAAGCATGCATGTAGAAATCCCTTGAGCATTAGCTAATGTGCATACCAGTGCCTGATTTACTGACTGGCAGGGTTTTCAGACTATGAGATGCAGATGAGCTGCTTCCAGATGCAGAGTTTGATTCCCTCAGTCTCCTTTGCCTGCTGTAAGGATGGTCAACTCAACCATGCAGTGCTCCCAGGCTGAGTCTTACAGTGCATCTGTGGATCACAGCTGTATGCTGCTTAACAATTACCACTAAAGGGGGACATGAAATAATGCTACAAATGCACCCACTGACTACACTGACAGTATGCCATGTGACCTCTCTTACACACTTTGACAAATGGCTGTCACCCTATGCATGTCACTGATAAACTGCACAATGCATGCACTTGGAGGACATGGTAGAGGGGGTTTAAGGCACCAAGCCATGGAAAAGCTTGTTAATTGTATGCCAAAGTTTGCTTCCTTTGGCCTCTACTCTGAGGGCTGCATTAGTGTTTTTCTAAAGTAATACTGCTCAGCAGAGAGTGGTTGTGTACATCCATGGATTTCCTACAGCCTAACTGAATGAGGAGGGTGTCAGCATGGTGTTATATCAATTGAGCAATCAAGTTTTCTACTCTCAGCATGTAATGACAATGGCCAGATGAACTCCGAGATTGTAATCTGTGTTGAGATAAGCCACAGGGATTTGTAGTTGAAGCACTGACATCTTATACCACATGTAGCAAACCTGAATCATGATATCATTAGACTGTAAATAGCTAAGCTACAATTTCATTTACTGTTTTAATATGCTTATATTGCAGTTGCTTATTACTGTATTAGAATTTTGATAAAGAGCTCAGTGCTCGATGCTACATTAAACTAACTTTCATTTAGAACCCTTCTTCCCAAGCTATCCTTATATTTGAACTCTGTCCAGTGGTATTTCCCACGTCATACAATACAAAATAAGTAAAATAAATAAGAAGTGAAGAAAGTCACTGCCATCTGAGCAATCTTTCACTACAGAATCTGCAGGGTAAGAATTTTAACTACTTTTGTTGTATAGGTAGTTGCCAGGCATGTGATGAAAGAAAATATTGAGGAATCCACCCTAGTTATCCAGCTGCCACAGATTGTTGTCTGGTTAAGTGACTTGCTAAGAGTCATACACAGGTAAATGGAATCTGAAGGATTCAAACCCTAGACTACAGGAAGCAAGTCAGAAACTCACAGCATTAATCTTCTATATTAACTGCCAGGTAGTTTCAGTTTAAAAGTTCCCTTAAATTAAATAATGTCTAGAGAGTCAGCAGATAATCACAGTAAAATGAATATTCTGTTAAAGTCATATGGCAGTTGCAAAGTTTCTCTTCTGAGGTCATCAGATGGTTACCAAAAAACGTCTTATGCATGTCAATTATCATGTAGACTACCTAGACATTATCCATTATGGTAATATCTGAGTATGTCAATTGTACAATAAACACATCATTCATTTACAGTGCAGCAAATAATAATCAGTTCTGAATTAAATTAATGAATATGATGTTTATTATGAGGAAGTGGGCAAATGTAAGCTCATATGCTTATATTGTCAGCAGTACTTTTAAGTAAAGCTTTTTTATTTGTGAGGGTAGAGCATACATTAGCAGAACATTAAATAAAATGGTTAAAGTAGGAAACTAAGTTCTTATGAAGCTTATATTACCAAGTCTAGCACCGTGACCTATGAAATAAAAATGTTAAAAAAGTGACATTAAGCCATTGTTAAACTAACTTCTTACCAAATTAACTCAGACTGTTACACAGGGCCTGCCACCCATGTCCCTTATGGACAGAGGTAGCTTATAACTTCCTGGCCCTCAATGACCTGTTTGGATGCAGGACATCATTACTCTTTCAGGAAAACTTGGCTAGGCTTAGAAAGTCACCCAGGTTACTAGTCTAGTAACAGTCTATGAATTTATAAGTCTGAAGTTATGTATATCTTTTTTCATACTTGTTTTCAAGAAATTATATTAGGTTCATAGGTTCATACTAGGCTATCTGCCCTAGGGCATTTATAAGCCTAGCCAGAGTGTGTTTGGCTTTCGCCACCCATTTTAAATTAATTTTGCTATGCCCTTTTTCGATGTTAGTATACTGTGCCTCTGTCTAACAGTGACACAGAAGTGATACCCGGGGTAAACCTACGATCTCCCATCCACTCGTCAAGATTCCTCTTGAAGAGAGTCAATGAGGGACTCTGCCTAACCTGGACTGGGATTTTATTCCAGAGTGAAGGGAGCCTCTGGGTTATGAATCTGTCCCTCCAGCATGTCCTATTTATTTCAGTGCTGAGGTTCAAGTCTCTCGCGCCAGTCGCTCGATGGGATTTAGATTTTCTGAGGTGCAGCATGTCCATTAATTCCGGGTTGGACATGGCTTTATACGTCAGGCACAAATCGCCTCTGAGCAGGCGGTATGCCACTGAGTAGAGATGGAGTTTCTTTAACCGGGCAGCATATGGCATCTGTTTGAGTCCTTTGATCCTCTTGGTGAGGTACTTTTGGGGTCTTTCCAGTTGCTGCAGGTGTCTGGTAAGGTACATCCCAAAAGGGGCATTGTACTCAATTATGGGCCTGATGAGGGATGTGTAAAGAGGCACGATGACCTCCCCTGATCTAGATGTGAATCCCTTCATGATTAGGTGGGCTATATAAAATGTTTCTCTAACCACTTTGGCCATGTGGTTGTCAAATGAGAGATTGCTATCAACTTGGATCCCCAGGTCCCTAATTACTTCTTCTGTACTTAATGGATTACCACCTATGTGGTAATATGTGGGCACTTTGTTTTTGCCAAAGGGGATGACTATACACTTTTTGGCGTTTAGCTTGAGGCCATGGCTCTGGCACCAGTTGTCTGTTTCTATGAGGCCCTTTTGGAGGATACTTGTGTCGGCTGGAGAGTCAATTATGGCGCCCAGTTTGCAGTCATCTGCGAACTTGGTCAGCCACAGTCCTTCCATGTTGGCCTGTACCTCCAAGAAATATATACCGAACAAGAGAGGTCCCAGGACTGAGCCTTGTGGGACACCACTTGTAACTGGTTTGGAGTCTGACATGGCTCCAGCAATTCTAACCATGTGGGTTCTGTCCTTGAGCCAGTTTGCAACCCATCTAGTGACATAGGGGTTTATATTTAAGCTGGTTAGCTTATCTATAATGCCCGAGTGAGGTATTGTATCGAAGGCTTTTGCGAGGTCCAGGTAGGCTGTGTGGACCACCTTCCCCTCGTCATTGGCCTTGGTGACTGTTTCAAAGAAATTGACCAGGTTTAAGAGGCAGGATCTGCCCTTAACAAAGCCGAACTGGGTAGGATCCAGTGTCTGTAGGTCCCCAATATCTTTATTTATGAGGTCCATGATGATCCTTTCCATAGCTTTGCAGACCAAGCTAGTCAGGCTTATGAGGCGATAGTTTCCAGGATCCGTTGAGGCACCACCTTTGTGGAGAGGGACCACTGTTGCTGTACGCCACTCTTTGGGTACATATCCTGTAGTAAGGCTGAGATTGAACAGTAGTTTTATGTTTGTGTTTAGCTCTTCTTGGAGTTCATGTAGGACACAGCCCAGGACACCGTCTGGTCCCATTGATGCTGTGTTTTTTGCTTTGGAGAGGGCGGCTCTTACCTGAGCATCTGAGATGTCAGGGGGACAGCACTCTGCTGGGATAGATATTTGCCCTTTTGGTGCGCTGAACCTGTCAGCTAGGATGTTGGTAATGTCTGTGGGTTTGGTGTATTTTTTGTCATTTTGGACTAATTCTGAGCATATCTGGGAATTCCCACCCAGGTTCCTAACATAACTAAAGAAAGCCTTGTGATTATCCTTAGTGTCCTGTGTAATTTTTCTCTCGAAGCTGGCCTTAGACGATTTTATGAGTGCCCGTAGTTTTTTGCTAATACTGATCAGAGATGCCTTCCCTTTTTGGGATTTTGCTCTATCATGTAGTAGCTTCCTCCTTCTATTGTATAGTTTGTTTGTGTCTGGGGTCCAGCAGACAGGACGTCTGCCTTTGGAGGATTGGGTCTTGGTTTTATTTGGGATTGCATGATCCATGCATTCCTGAAGGTGTTCATAGAATGCATTTATAAAGGATTCTGCGGTCTGGGCCGTATTTTCCACAGGCCTGGGGGCTTTGAAGGATTCCACCTCATTTTTGAGGAGTGTGAAATTTGCTTTAGAGAAGTTTTTCACTGTCGTTTTCTGGGCAGGGGTTGGGGTCGGGATGAGAATATCCAGTGAGATTAGTTTATGGTCTGATCTTACCAGTGAGGGATACACTTCTGGTCTGGAGCATAGAGTCCCCATGTTGGTGATGATCAGGTCCAGTATGTTTTCCCCTCTTGTGGGAGTGGTAACAAGTTGTTCCATAGCATTTTAGTTTATAAATTCTAGGAACCTTTGGGCTAGGGTGTTGGAGCTAGAGTAATACTCCCAGTCTATGTTTGGGTAGTTGAAGTCGCCCAATATAATGGTGTTTTTAGAGACCTTCATATTTTCCAGTGTTCTCAGGAAGGCCGAGTGGGGTTCCTGGGTTTGGGAGGGTGGTCTGTAGCAAGCTATAAACTGGAAGGCAGTTTTACCCACTGTTAGTTGCACATGGATAGTCTCTGATGCTTCATGCTGTGCCACCAACCTGGAGATGTGGGTATCTTTGACGAATATTGATACCCCCCCTCCTTTTGTGGTTCGGTCCAAGTTTTGGGGCTGAAAAGCATGGTATGAGGTATAACCTGGTAGTGCTGGGGTGCTCTCGGGAGCCTTGAACCAGGTTTCTGTTACTGCACCGATATCGATGTTCTCCATGCTAAGGAGAGTTTCGAGTGCGTGCATCTTGAGGTTTAGACTTCTGGCATTGAGTAGCATTACTCTTGGTTTCTTATCCCTTGTGATACCGATGGAGGTGGGTTTGTCTTTTGAGCCTTGCCTAAAAAAGGCACTATGGGGGTAGCAAGAGCCTTTGCCAATATCCGAAAGCCCAGGGGTGACAGGTGCAAGCCGTCCCTAGCGAAGCATCGTGGCTATATGGTTGCATCTCTCACATGTGTTGGAATTTGTTGGGAGGAGGAGAGGGTTGTCTGTGTACATGAGGCAGTTGTAACATTGCCTCATGATTCCCAGATTCACCAGCTGGACCGGAGAGGAGATTGACAACTGACCTTTGGACATGCTAGTAAAGTATTGGGAATTCCTTTATAATTGAAGAAAGGGCCTGTGGGGAACAAGGTACTCAAGGGGAGTTTGTGAGAGTGTAGTGCTTTTAATTTTTTCGTGCTGACTTAGTGAGCAAGTGCCAGGTAACTTAAATGCAATGTGTTACAGGTAACTTAAATGCAAAAATGACAAACAGTAACTTTCTTTCAAGTGAAACAAGGAAATAACTACAGTAAGCAATGCAGATATCAATAGGGATCCGCAGAAGCGCTGAAAAGCCGTGTTTTAGGTGGAATTAGCGTTTCAGGGAAATAACAAGCAAACAAACAACAAGCATACAAACAAAGCTAGATTCAGCAGGCCTGGATCTAGTCTATGCTACAGCAAACAAGGCGTACCAATTTCAGTAAGAAACAGTTCGAATATGCAGGCACTATATGCCTTTAACCAGAAATTCCCAGCTCAGAAGGGCAGAGTCCAGCCTCTCCTCCCACAAGAGTGCAGACCACAAACCTTCTTAATGTAAAATAACTGGCCTGAAGCCCAAGTGCTTAAACCAGAACTAATACACTTTTAGAATAACAGACACTGAGCCCTCAATCAGCAGTTCCCAACTTAGAAGGATGTAAACTACCTGTCCTGCCACCACAGTGCAGGCCACAAACCTTCCTAATGTAAAACAACTGGTCTGAAGCCCAAGTGCTTAATCCAAAAGACTTAGAATGATAGCTACACTTTAATCAAGTTACTGCCAAACAGTAATAAATATAATTGAATACTTTAAAGAATGCCTGGATTAGTGCTCAAGTTATACAAACAAAGCTAGATTCAGCAGAACTCTGGTAGTTGTAAAAGAATGAAATGAGACTGCAAACATTAGAAAATAAATAATTTAGTAATGCTAGTGTTCATATTTCTGTAAAACACGCTTCCTCAGAATTTACACAAAGTCAAGTAATTACAGGAAGCAGTTCAAATACTAAAATCTAACTGACAAATTTTAAGAAACAACAGCAAAGTGATTAATTTTGCCTGTCTATAGTTCAAGGTCTAACAGCCCCATAGTTTATTCACATAAGTACTCACTATACTTGAAATGAAGCAAAAAGGTGGAACTTTTGTTGGTGTAATATAGATGGAGTTGTATATTGCCCACATAGGTGATTACTTTGAAAATTGACATAACTTCTGGCAACAAATTATTCTGTTACTGTAATCTGGTATCTTGCTTGTTTCAGTTTGCAGATTCTTGCTTTAGTAATTTAAATTAATTGCAAACATGGATATAGTGTAGTTCTTACAGCAGGTGTCTAATGCTTTAGAATGTCTAGATTGGTATGAACTGCCTATATGATTGACATGGAAAGTTGCATTTTGTACATTTCATACAATTTTCATACCAAATGAATATAAAATAATGGCATAGTAATTAAGACTTCTGGTGACTCGTTTTTAATTTAAAAAAATGACTCTGGCATGTTTTTCTTATTTTTCTAAAACAGCAGTGTTATTGTTTGCCTTCATGCTAATGACTTTATATTACTTATTAACATAAGCATACAGTCTGGTTATACATTTCTGTTAAACATGTTTTTGCATTTGCATTATACCCTCAGAGTGAGTGTGTGTGTGTGTGTGTGTGTGTGTGTGTGTGTGTGTGTGTGTGTGTGTGTGTGTGTGTGTGTGTGTGTGTGTGAGAGAGACACAAGGAGCTGTATAGCTTTATATAAGTGTATACATGTGCGCAGAAGAGGTTAATCTCGCCTGAAAATATGAACATATCCATAAAAGTTTCAAATACATATACCTCAGAAGTTAACCTGAACTCTTTGCATCTGTCATTATTTTAAATCTTTTCTCAGTTCTGTGTAACGGAATTTCTTGCTGACCTTCCTACAATGGTGAAATAAGAAGTACCATCAATCTGGCCAACAATAATAAAGCTGTAGGACCAAGTGATACCTTTAATGTTTAGAGTTAGGAGCAGGTGGTGTAGCTCCGGGAACTCAGCTACCAAATCTGAGACCACAAAGCAGTTGAATATTTGAGAAATGCCAGCATCACAGCTTCCATAATAGAGGCAGACAAGTCATTGTGTAGAAGTTAAGGTTTTACCATACTCTGCACTGCAGGGGAAACTCCTTAATTGTATTTTTGAAGACAGTCCCCATCCCATTGCAGGATACCTCCATGGATTCAAAGAATCTTGAAGAACCGCAGACATCATTATCACTGACAGGCAGTTCAGAGAAAAGTTTTTGGTTTGTCACCAGAATATATGCAAAACTCTCACTGAACAAATAAATACCTCTGTCTCCAGTATTCATAAAGTTGTGCAGAAGGTTCTGGCAAGATAGAGCTACATTATCAAATTTATCAATGACTTGAGGTTTCTGTAAAGTTAAAAGGCTAACAATATTCCATACACTGGTTTTAAGATAAATCCATTAATTATATGAATAGGTGTGGAGTATTGCTGTTCCATTGCTCTGTCCACCTTCGCTGTAATACCAGAGGGCATCCTAATCCAAAACAATGGCTGCATTCCATCTAGAAATGAAACACAATGTTGAATGGATGGTGTGCCCCTCAGTGCTAGTTGTCTGCCTCAAAACAAAAGTTTCCATGGCATCTCTTATTGACATCTGATATACCGATTACTGCATTACTCTCGCACGGTCATTATATCAACAAATGACAAGAAGTTCACTGAGGAATTGATTGTAGCTGAGCTATTTGGAACGTCTATGTTTCTGCGTTAGCATTTTTCAGTGGATGTGGCTACTGCTGGAAATTTAACTTTCCCCCAAGTTGTGATTACCTTACAGCTGAAATGAAATCATAACTGAATACTGGGACACAACCCCAGCACAAGGGAGTGTTATTGTGCTGCATTTACCAAAAACATTGGTTTGCTGTTGGTGCCTTTTATTTCTTGTTGGAAATTTTTCATTTAGCTGTTTTGTATTGCACTGTAGTTTATTTAACTATTTGTTTATTCACTTACTTGCATACATTTATTAACTAGGTTAAGCTCAGTGGGCCTCTGGAGGACCCAGAATGGTAGTTATACAAAGAAGGGTGAATTTGGCAAAGACACTAGAAAAGTTTGCCTATTCTTTTTGGTAAGTGTAGTGAGGTATTTAACAACTGTGTAAGACATCATTAACTTCAGCAGAAGGGACTGCACATAAACCATGTAAGATATCATTAACTTCGTCAGAAGGGACTGCACATAAATCATGTAAAATATCATTAACTTCAGCAGAAGGGACTGCACATAAACCATGCAAGACATTATTAACTTCAGCAGAAGGGACTGCACATAAACCATGTTAAATATTGTTAACTTCAGCATTAGGGACTGCACATAAACTATGTAAAATATTGTTAACTTCAGCAGAAGGGACTGCACATAAACCATGTAAGATATCATTAACTTTGTCAGGAGGGACTGCACAAAAACCATGTAAGATATCATTAACTTTGTCCAAAGGGACTACACATAAACCATGTAAAATATCGTTAACTTCAGCAGAAGGGACTGCACATAAACCATGTAAGATATCATTAACTTCATCAGAAGGGACTGCACATAAACCATGTAAGACATCATTAACTTCTAAAAACCAAGGAAAGCAGCCACACCAGTCCGGAATCACCAAGGCAAAGAGCACGAACTCACAATGAGGTACTAACCACAATTTATTAACGTGCAAAATAAACAAGCAGCACACACGTTTTCGTCATAAAATACGACTTCTTCAGATAAAAAGCATCCAACAAACTGCAGTTTAAATAATATCCACCCCTCACAAGTTCAATCAATCAATTATGTAAATACAATGAATAAATGTGCAAAAAATATATTTACATTTATAAAATAAACATTCTACAAATACATAAAATAAATAAAATATATATATATACACATGTATAAGGATTCTACAGTTTAATAAAAAACATAAATGTTCCATTATTTGTTCATACTTAAACCTTAATTAAATGCATCTAGCTTTTAGCTTTAAATAGGGCACTATAGAAATAGATTCATTTAACCCTGGGGCTTTTGTAGCTTCCAAAAGAATCTGCCAGTACGTTTCCCTATGTGCTAATCTGGCCTCCCAGGGTCCACCCCTTATGTCCTTTGGAACCATTTCTATTACAAAAAACAAAAATTTTGCACCATCACACTCGGTGGTATGCTTGTATAATGCATTGGTAATTTTAAATTTGGCTATATCATACATGTGTTCATATATGCGCCTTTTAAATTGTCGCTCAGTTTTTCCGACGTAAAACGCCGGACACGTTTGACATAGAGCCAAATAAACCAATCCACTAGACATACAGTTGTAATAACCTGTAGCCTTAATGTCCCTATTTCGGCTTTCCAAATACAAATGACTATCTTGCACTACATACTTACAGGATGAACAACACCCACATTTGTATGTACCTACTTTCTTTCTTGAAGTCTGCATAACATGCTCCTGTTGTTCCAATAATCTTTTCATATTTTGTCCCCTTCTATATATAGTTTTTATCGGCCTGGCCTTAAATATATTTAAATCAGTTAATTCCTGGAACATGGACCATTCTTTCTCAACAATATTCCTAATGTGAGATGCGTTGCCACTGAAGTCAGTAATAAAGGTAAAATTACCCGGAAGTGTTCCTATTTTACTAATGTGAGGACCACCATTAGTCCCTATATACATTTTTCCCAAAATGGGACTAAACCTAGTACTGCGGGCTGCAATAACCTCTTCTTGTACTGATAATACCATTTCAATGGGGTATCCTCTTTCCAAGAATAAAGATGTTAGGACTTCACATTCTGACCTGAAGTCCTCATCCATGGAGGTCATTCGTGATACACGAACAAACTGCCCCTTAAGAATTCCTCTTTTTTGGAAGCGTGGATGGGAGCTCGTGTAATGCAAATACCCATTCGAAAAGGTAGGTTTTCTATAAATACAAGATCATCATTAACTTCATCAGAAGGGACTGCACATAAACCATGTAAGACATCATTAACTTCATCAGAAGGGACTGCACATAAACCATGTAAGACATCATTAACTTCATCAGAAGGGACTGCACATAAACATTCAATCTGAAGGGTGGCATCGTAGGAGAGCAGCCTCCTCCCTATGTTGCATTACAGCATAAGTAATGCTCTGTCAGTGCAAATACCTGGTGTAAGGACAGGAATTACAAAGGTAGGTGTGTAGCCTACTGTATCACTTCACTGCTTGTACATCTGTGAATAGTTTTGTGTCCTTCTTGAACAGAACAACAGCGATCGCCGAGTTGCATTAACTACATTTTCAGGTGCTTACCAAAGTGTGGGACTCTCTCTCGTTCTCCAGTAGAGTGAGGTTCCTAATGGCCTGTTTAAGGATTTGCAAAAATACTCCCTGTGCTTCAGCATCAGGAGGCAGAACCCAGAGGTAATTCCACACTGACTCTACCTCAGTGGCTCTCTCTCTCCCCAACAGTGCACAAAGGCGGTGCGATGCACTGGACGTGTTCCAGTGTGTTACTGCCTCATCTTTAAAGCTTGTTTGCCATGTCTTCACAGGTTGTAGTCTGGGCAAGTACAGGTCGCTACAGGTATGCAGCTCCAGTATCTTCCCTACCCTTCTTTAGTGACGTAATCATGCATGTCTTAATGACATCACCAAGAAAGAGTGGGATGACTGTTACGCTAAATTCACTGTTCTTGTTAAAAAAAATGAGAGTAGCTTTAAAACAATTTTCATAAAGCAACAGCTCCAATGGAATAAGCACATACCTCAGAGACTGGAATCTTTAATTAAAGGACAGAGATGGAATCCTTAATGGACAGAGAATTCATGTCTGAATAAAGTGCTCCAAAGCCACAAGCAGACATACCTCAAGTACAAGCTGGGAGGCACTGGCCATCAACAGGTATCAGTAGCACCTCACAACTTTCATTGGGGGTGTGACCAACTTTGAAAGCAATCATATTGCTTTTGAAACTGAAAAGAAAAGCATAGGTCAACAAAGAAAATAAATGCCAACTAGGTGGCAGCATTTCCAAATCAAGATAGCTACAGTTTTTGTGAACGTATTCACTGGTCTTAAATATGGCATTGAGTTATTTCTGAACACATAAGTGAATCATCACAAATATCAGAAATATCAGATATCCTTGAACTGGGCACTGCTGCATCTAATGAATTATTTTCCTCAACAATCTGTCTTTCACACATGATGTATAACAGTTGCAAATGAAAATATGTCAACGTAGTCTGTTTTCATTTATATAGCTGCATGATTGCCTGCGTCATATGTGATAATTAAATAAAGATGTTTCTTGTTTTAAACAAATTGTCTTTTAATGAGATAATAGACCTTCCCATCTAAAACCAGATTACTCTACAGACATTATACAGTTCTGGAAGGGACAACTACTACATAAATAAGCTGTGCAGCTTTCAGTACACTAAAGATTGTATGTAATCTTCCCTGTTTTTTGTTCATATTTGTATGCTTAACTTCATTTCAGTATGCAGAATGGTTAGCATGGAATAGATGCCATGTAATGTGGGAATTCAACATTCTGTTAAGTTCTGCTATCACAATGACTTTCAGCCTACATTCTCCTCACATATTGACGATGTATATAATATTGCCAGAAGCTATATGTCAAACTGTCGAGAAAAACTAAAGCAATCCATCTGATAAATAGAGACAGTGTCGAGGAAGGATTTTTTTCAACCACCAATTAATAAACAAGTACAAAAAATGAGAACTGTAGCTAAAAATTTTGAGTTTGATTATATTTGCCAGAAGAGTGTGACAAAGAAGGAAATAGATACAATTAATTCATTTTTCTATTTGTATTCATTATAATTTTCTTTGATGCTTTGTTGAAGACATGGTTTACTAAAAGTTTACAAAGTGAGATCAAATCAAGTTACTCCACTGGAATTTTTCTGTATTACTCCACTGGAAATTGAATATTCTACTGAAACTCTGACCACTATCTACAAAGAGAACATTAATTTTCCAGCCAGAGTCTGTGTTCAATTCTTTGACTGGCTTCTCATTGCTCAATTATTAAAGAAAAAACATTGCCAGTGTCTTCAGTAACTCATTAAGTGTCTACCTGAAATACGAATAAGTAAATGCACACTGTATGGCAGATGTATTAGATGGCAAAGCTCAGCTAGATTAATGGGATAAAAATAAGATAATAATCTGTCAATGTATTCCAAAAGTGATCTGCCTGCACATTGAAATCTATCTCAAATTGTATTCTTACTACAGAACTACATTCTTAAAACTTGCAGCTTCTGCTTTGCTTTCCATTTCAGAGCAGACATTTGAGTTTTTCTGTATTCTTAATTGGTAAATTTTATTTGAAAATAATATTAGAAGTATATATACCGACTCCAAATATGTTTCAAGATTGCATGGGTATAAAGCAGCTGCAGCTAAATAAATACAAAATGTGCAGCACCTCTTTTAGTGATATTGTAAAAGCTGTTATTGCATTTGCAATCAAACCTGAGCACCGTAGGGTTCCATGTGTAGTCTAGCTGTAGCAACTGCTTGTTACAGTTTAAATGTGAAAAAAAAAACGTTTCTTTTTTTAACTAAAACCTGAAAAGGCCACAGTTGAAATGAAAAAATATTTATTTGTTTTTATTATCACTATTTTCTATTTTAACATAACGCACATAAACAAGACCGGAAATCCTTTTTTTTTTTTTTTTGCTCTGCAGGAAACATCCTGCAAATTTTGCATTTGGCTTTTCTTTTTCTGCTCGTCACATGAAGAGCTAAGGGGGAGAGGATTTGGGGCACCAGTTTGTGGTACGGGCACAGAGTACTGGTTCAACCAGCTATGCTTCTGTACTGGAGTACCAGAGGGGCCCTCTGCATGAGTTGGGTCCTGATGTCTGCTATGACACCAACTGGAAAATCTCTTCCATTTCACTAGTTCTGATTTTGTAGTAGCAGGTTTTCAAGCTTCCTTTAATATCTGTTTTATGTCCTCTTTAAATCTGGAATGGAATCAAAAACATATCATCCAGACAAGCAGGTGTAAGTCAGAATGTTGATGTTGAATAAAGATCCCTTATCATGCGTGACTAGATCCACATTGTGAGTTTTTTTTTTTTGATAATTGCTCATGTACAGATGCATGAGAAGGGAGAACTGATGTTGTTTGGGTCAAATGGGAGATACAAGGAGAATCTTGGAAAATGATCTTTGGTAATCAGGGGAAAGAAGTGGAAAGAATAAAAAGAAATAGAAACTGTTGGGTTAACGTTTTGAATTTTGGAATTATTAGAAATGCATTCAGTAGTGAAAGATTTGTTTCTATGTACCTTCATTTTTGGGTACAATTTTTGGAGGAAGGGGAATTCCCAGTTTTGGATGAGTAGATACCCACTGACATTTATATTCCTTTTGAATTATTCTTATTACCCAAGAGACTATTGTCATATGTTTCCAGAAATGTAGAGAAAGAGATTGCCTGCCATTTTTTAAATAAAAAATGAAGTTTGCATGCTATTTTGACAGCATGGCTGGGGTGGGGAGGGGAGAAGGGGCAAGAATAGTCATGCACTCTGTTGGGCTGTGAAGAGCCTGGAACCCATTCCTCTTTTTCTTGGATTCCTTTTCCCATTTCCCTGAATTCTGCTGCCCTTGCTTAAATGATTTCTTGAAGAAAGGTCCAGGACGAAAGGGATATTTAGGGATTAGTGACAGAAAAAGCTGTTTAACTTGCCTCTTTCTGTTAATTGTTTGAGGACCTCATCTTGAGGAGTTACCAAACTGAACATCCTTCTCTAAGAGGGCATTGAGAATTTGGGATTTCACATCATCAGGGAGACTGTGTGACCTAAACCAGGTATGCCTAAGCATTACCAAAGTTGTGGCTGCTGCTCAAAAGACTGCATCATAGGAGCACTTGATTGAATATTTTGTTACCTGTAATACATACCAAAACAGGGAAGTGTAAGCAGATTCAGAATCTGAAGAAGCCATAACAGAATCCCATGATGTGCATTCATAGCCCTTCTGTCTTGGAGCAAGCACTGGGCAGCCAGTCCTATGGTGGTTTAGACTTTGACTACAGCATTTATGACTGTGTATTAAGACGGCCAATGGCAAAAGGTAATTGTGCTGGCATTCCACTAAGTTCTGCTTAGGAAATGAAAGCCCTTCTTTCCTATGTATAATAACTGTAACCCATGACACTGGGATATGGGATAGACTCCCATTCATAAGAATGAAGCATTAATGACAGAGATGAAGTAATAAAATATGCTTGTTGACAGGACTGAAAAATACAAAAAAGTTAGCATGAAAAAATACCAAAAGCTGAGAAGACTGAAAGATAAGATCTCATTTAGATTCTGTATGCACAATACCTTCAGAATTTCTCAAAACCCTGGCAAACTGTTAATAAGCAAAATTGCCAGTGAATATAGTAAAAGAACAGTGAAAAAGAGTAACAGACTTGTATAAAAGATATGCTTACTGGATTGTAGTAAATTGAGTCATCTGTTCATTATTTAATACTGGGAGGAACTGCAGTACAGAAGAAGAATAGATTTGTACTTACTGCATCACTTGATCTAGTACATATTCCTCTTTGATGGATCAGATTTTGATTATCACCAATCAGAATTTGGTATTTTTTTATGTAAAGTCTCCTGATCATGGCTGTCTGTCTGCTTGGCTAATGCATTCATGATATAATGGCCAAGTTATGCAAGTGTGCTCATCCTCAGAACCTAGCTGTTTACTGTTTCATCAGTAGGAATAATCACCCACAAATATATATTTGCCCAGTTTACAGATAACTCCAACAGCTGACAGCAGGACCAGTCATCTCTATGTAGATGGAAAAAGGTACTCCTGACCCATTAAGGGGGAACCTCAAGTAAATACAGAGTATATCATTCGTATCTAAATATGAGGAGTTGTCTTTAGTTGGTCAACTAACATGAATGTCGACATCTTGAAGTTAAACCATTCTATGTTGAAAATGGAAACATCAACATCCTAGTACACATGCTAGGGTTGCTTCTCAGCACATGGCAAAGATTACTTAAAAAAACACATAATCAACATCCCCCATACCCCTGCTAATTATATATAACTCTGAGATTGCAGAATCCCCTGGGAAATGGAATATTCCTCTACCCTGGAGTAGTACCAGCAGGGTGGAAGGATCTATAAAGAATTGTAAAGGCCAGAGCTCAGATTTTATAAGACTAACAGACATAAAATTGTGGCAACTCTCTGAGTCTCAATCAAGATGTAATGTTTGGTGAAGCTGTGTACTGAGGGGCACATGACCACAACACAGACATTTGCAACAGAGACATTATTGGAGCAAGCACTAGGCAGTCAGTCCTACAATGGCTTGGACTTTGACCACAGCAGTTATGACTGTGTGTAAAATTATCCAATATCAAACCATAATTGAGCTGGCACTCCACTAAGAGAGTGTCTTTTTAGCAACAAGACCCTCTCTCCCTCAACAAATAGATAAACAACAGGCTCATCAGGTTCCAATTGAACTTGAGGTGATGAGACACAGCCATCGTGTGAAGGACCCCCACCCCTCAGATTTCAACTGCAACAAAGAAAACTGAGGTAATGGACTGGTTCAGGAGGATATGTGGATTTTACTTGAGAGACACTCTATCTTAAAGAAAGATCAGACATAAAGACAAAGAAAATCTAAGAAATGGAAACTCTTGTTTTTGCATCAGCACCCTCTCTGTCCAACCAGTGTTTCATGCCCCTGCCCAACTAGCTGGCACATACACACTTTGAGATATGAGTTATATACAAACACACAGACACTCCTGGGGAAGGCTGGCACAGGTTCTCCAGCTATGCCTCTTCTGCTCAGTTTATACGGTAGTACCACTTGCCACCAACCGCTAATATCAGCTACTAATAAGGCCCTTATCAAAGGGTGTCCAATTATTACTGTGCAATATTATTATCCAATTAGTAAGTGTGACCAGAACTTTTTAAGGCTTACTGGAGTGGCTTGACCAGTATCACTATATACATGCAATGTACTCTAGAGCTTAAATTATCTCTACACAAAACAGCCACAGTTGAAAGGTTTAAGAATATTTAATAATAATAAATAAAAACACAAGACAATACTTCTTACTATACAGTGCTAGTCAAGAGTTCAGAGATCACAGGAAAATGCTTAAAATAATACAGTAGAATAGTTCTGACATCAATACAGAAAACAACTAGTCTAATCTTCCTATTTCATAGCTATTTCTAAGAGAGACACTAAAGTCTAAGATCCTACTTACATACAGAGCACAGGCAGAGTGCTGGTGAGTTGGATGTTCTAAAGTCAAATGCAAAATGCTCTCCCTCTGTCTCTGAAAAAGTCCTTTAAATTGATAATCCATGCTGCTGACTCATTTTAGATTACATCATTCTTAACAATTCTATGGTTTCCCAGGCTAACAGAAACTCTACATTAACATTTCTTAGTAAGCTTGCACCTGGTCAGGAAACTACAGCAATTAAAGACATTATATATGTAAAATCTAGCAATTAACTCTAGTCTCAAAACAAAAGAAAGAATCTGCTGGTTCAGACACCACGGCTCCAAGCCCTGAGATCAAAAACAGTCATAAAATGCTTGACTTATCAGGTTTCTTACAGCAGAGTGCACTGTTACATTTTTGCAATTCAACATCTAATATAGTCTTTTCACATTTAAGAGAACAAGCCTGTGGCTTATATTAATATTTACAAATGATAGAATTATCTACAAAATTCTATCTAGCTAGGTTGGCAGCCTTCACATATCTTCACACCCCCAACCCCCGTGATAGGACTTCAGTTTAATATCTCATCCAAAGAGCAGCACACTCAGGAGTGCAACCGCCCTCCCTTATGCTGCACTTATAAATAAACTTACTTTTCAAGAAAACCATAGGTTCATAGGTTCATAGGTTTGTACTAGGCTATCTGCCCTAGGGCATTTATAAGCCTAGCCAGAGTGTGTGTGGCTTTCACCACCCCTTAGGATGAGAATACTACACCCTTTTAGGGTTTAGTTTACTGTGCCTCTGTCTAGTAGTGACACAGAGATGACCCCCGGGGTAAACCTACGATCTCCCATCCACTTGTCAAGATTTCTCTTGAATAGAGTTAGTGAGGGGCTCTGCCTAACATGGATTGGGATTCTGTTCCAGAGTGTAGGGAGCCTCTGGGTTATGAATCTGTCCCTCCAGCACGTCCTATTTATTTCTGTGTTGAGGTTTAAGTCTCTTGCTCTCGTGGCTCTGATGGATTTGGATTTTCTGAGGTGGAGCATGTCCATTAATTCCGGATTGGACATGGCCTTGTACGTCAGGCACAGATCACCTCTGTGTAGGCGGTATGCGACTGAATAGAGCTGGAGTTTTTTCAGTCGGGCAGCATATGACATATGTTTAAGACCCTTTATCCTCTTGGTGAGGAACGTTTGGGGTCTTTCCAACTGCTGCAGGTGTCGGGTAAGATACATCCCAAATGGGGCATTGTACTCAATTATTGGCCTGATAAGAGAAGAGTACAGGGGCACAATGACCTCTCTTGATCTAGATGTGAAACCCTTCATGATAAGGTGAGCAATATAGAAGGTCTTCCTAACCACTTTGCCAATGTGAGTGTCAAATGAGAGGTTACTGTCAACCTGGGTACCTAGGTCCCTGATTACCTCTTCCATACTTAATGGATTACCACCTATGTGGTAATTTGTGGGTACCTTGTTTTTCCCAAAGGGTATGACTATACATTTTTTGGCGTTCAGCTTAAGGCCATGGCTCTGGCACCAATTATCCGTTTCTATGAGGCCTCTCTGAAGGATGTTTGTGTCCGCTGGAGTATCAATTATGGCGCCCAGTTTGCAGTCATCTGCGAACTTTGTCAGCCACAATCCTCCTATGTTTGCCTGTACCTCGGAAAAATAAATGCCGAACAAGAGGGGTCCCAGGACTGAGCCCTGTGGGACACCGCTTGTGACTGGCTTAGAGTCTGACATAGCTCCAGCAACTCTGACCCTGTGGGTTCTGTCCTTGAGCCAGTTCGCAACCCATCTTGTGACATATGGGTTTACATTTAAGCTGGTGAGTTTGTCTATGATGCCCAAGTGGGGTATTGTGTCAAAGGCTTTTGCAAGGTCAAGGTAGGCTGTGTGAACTGCCTTACCCTCATCAATGGCCTTAGTGACTGTTTCAAAAATGTCAACCAAGTTCAAAAGGCAGGATCTGCCCTTGACAAAGCCAAATTGGGTAGGATCCAATGTCTGTAGGTCCCCAATGTCTTTGTTTATGAGTTCCATAATGATCCTCTCCATAGCTTTGCAGACCAGGCTCGTCAAGCTTATGGGGCGGTAATTTCCAGGGTCCGTAGAAGCACCGCCTTTGTGAAGTGGGACCACTGTTGCCGTACGCCACTCTTTGGGTACATATCCTGTAGTAAGGCTAAGATTAAACAGCAGCCTTATGTGTGGGTTTAGTTCCTCTTGGAGTTCATGTAGCACACAGCCCCGGACACCGTCCGGTCCCATTGATGCTGTGTTTTTAGCTTTAGAGAGGGCGGCTCTCACCTGGGCATCTGAGATGTTAGGGAGGCTACACTCTGCTGGGATAGTTATTTCTCCTTTTAGCTAGATTGACAAAGCAAGGGTCACAGTGGCCACCATTGTTACCTCTGTCTTTTGATGAGTATATTCTTTGACAAAAATGGTAAAAGTGTTTCTAAAAAGAACAGTGGTAATAGCTTAAATATCTAGACTGCTTAGACTTTCATATTCAGCCAACAAAGTTTTCACAATATTTAAAATGATATGCTGAGTAATGATACAATGCAGTGACTTAATATCTGTAGTCAACAGCAAATCATAAACTACTATGTAAGCATAGTTCATCATATTAACAAAGTTTAAATAAAGAACCCCTAATTTATGTGTTTGTTTAGTGACATTTTTTTGCAAGTAGTATAGATGTAATTAAAAAACATCTATAGACACAATTTGATAGCGGAATGCACATCATACAATAAAGCATGTGGAGAAACAGTGATGTAATAATAAATAAATAAATAAATGACACAAATATGACAATCAGTATATATAAATGTATTAAAAGAATAATATATTATGCTAGACTAAGAAATATATTTTTTATCAAAAATATAAGATAACTTATATGATAGCAAGCTCAATATCATTATGCAGAAAATGTTATCATCATAATAGAGTCATTTTCAATTTCTGAGCCTTTAGCTGAAACTATTAACTGTAAAGGAAGGTTACACAGGTCTTTATGAATTTTAAGAATATGATAAAACATTGCTATCCTGAGATTAAGTATAATAAAGCTCATACAAGGACTTGCAAGTATTCTAATTGTTAACCACATCATATAGTTTCTCATCAATCTTTTTGCATGCAGTGCTGATTTCAATAACATACATACAGGACACATTTACATAGGTCCTTCAAAGTGTAACATGTTTTCATTATGCATATTAATGTCCATTACTAGCAAAGCCATTCCTCTGTCAACTTTATAGCATTGAGACCTGTTAACTCTTTCAGTGCATTCCTTTCGGTCAGAGGTGCTGGAAGCTGTTGAAGACTGGGAGGGGGGGTTGAGGGCGAGAGGGATACTTAGTGATCTAAAAAGGGTAAATTTTTAAAACTATTTCCTACCACAACATAGGTTCTCTTGGAGGATATTTTAAGCTTAGCCATTTTCCCTTTTGATGCTTGAATTAACATTTCCTGATTGGTATTACCTATCCCATGGCTGATAATTGTATATTAGCCCTAGTGAAAAAAATGTGATCATACTACAGATAATTTGAGGGGACCTATGTAAGGGATGCAGCATTTAGGAACTGCCTCTATCCATTAGTTGCATGAGGGGCAATCCTGGAGTACATTTTCTATTACCCATCCTTAGATCCAAGTTGCATTTGAATATGGACAGGGATGAGCTTTGTTTTACTTGAATGGATAGTCTGTTCTGGAACAGTGGTAGCCTCTGTGATATAGGTTCATAGGTTCATAGGTTCATACTAGGCTATCTGCCCTAGGGCATTTATAAACCTAGCCAGAATGTTATTGGCTTTCGCCACCCATTTTAAATTTATTTTGCTATGCCCTTTTTCGAGGTTAGTATACTGTGCCTCTGTCTAACAGTGACACAGAAGTGATACCCGGGGTAAACCTACGATCTCCCATCCACTCATCAAGATTCCTCTTGAAGAGAGCCAATGAGGGACTCTGCCTAACCTGGACTGGGATTTCATTCCAGAGTGAAGGGAGCCTCTGGGTTATGAATCTGTCCCTCCAGCATGTCCTATTTATTTCAGTGCTGAGGTTCAAGTCTCTCAAGCACGTAGCTCGATGGGATTTGGATTTTCTGAGGTGCAGCATGTCCATTAATTCCGGGTTGGACATGGCTTTATATGTCAGGCACAGATCGCCTCTGAACAGGCGGTATACCACTGAGTAGAGCTGGAGTTTCTTTAACCGGGCAGCATATGGCATCTGTTTGAGCCCTTTGATCCTCTTGGTGAGGTACTTTTGGGGTCTTTCCAGTTGCTGCAGGTGTCTGGTAAGGTACAACCCAAAAGGGGCATTGTACTCAATTATGGGCCTGATGAGGGATGAGTAAAGAGGCACGATGACCTCCCCTGATCTAGATGTGAATCCCTTCATGATTAGGTGGGCTATATAAAATGTTTTTCTAACCACTTTGGCCACGTGGTTGTTAAATGAGAGATTGCTATCAACTTGGGTCTCCAGGTCCCTAATTACTTCTTCTGTACTTAATGGATTACCACCTATGTGGTAATTTGTGGGCACTTTGTTTTTGCCAAAGGGGATGACTATACACTTTTTGGCATTTAGCTTGAGGCCATGGCTCTGGCACCAGTTGTCTGTTTCTATGAGGCCCTTTTGGAGGATGCTTGTGTCGGCTGGAGAGTCGATTATGGCCAGTTTGCAGTCATCTGCGAACTTGGTCAGCCACAGTCCTTCCGTGTTGGCCTGTACCTCCGAGAAATATATACCGAACAAGAGAGGTCCCAGGACTGAGCCTTGTGGGGCACCACTTGTAACTGGTTTGGAGTCTGACATGGCTCCAGCAATTCTAACCATGTGGGTTCTGTCCTTGAGCCAGTTTGCAATCCATCTAGTGACATAGGGGTTTATATTTAAGCTGGTGAGCTTATCTATAATGCCGAGTGGGGTATTGTATCGAAGGCTTTGCGAGGTCCAGGTAGGCTGTGTGGACCACCTTCCCCTCGTCAATGGCCTTGGTGACTGTTTCAAAGAAATCAACCAGGTTTAAGAGGCAGGATCTGCCCTTAACAAAGCCGAACTGGGTAGGAACCAGTGTCTGTAGGTCCCCAATATCTTTATTTATGAGGTCCATGACGATCCTTTCCATAGCTTTGCAGACCAAGCTAGTCAGGCTTATGGGGCGATAGTTTCCAGGATCCGTTGAGGCACCACCTTTATGGAGAGGGACCACTGTTGCTGTATGCCACTCTTTGGGCACATATCCTGTAGTAAGAGATTGAACAGTAGTTTTATGTTTGGGTTTAGATCTTCTTGGAGTTCATGTAGGACGCAGCCCGGGACACCGTCTGGTCCCATTGATGCTGTGTTTTTTGCTTTGGAGAGAGCGGCTCTTACCTGAGCATCTGAGATGTCAGGGGGGGCAGCACTCTGCTGGGATAGATATTTGCCTTTTTGGTGGGGAGGGGGGGAGAAGTTTGTGCTGAACCTGTCAGCTAGGATGCTGGCAATGTCTGTGGGTTCAGTGTATTTTTTGTCATTTTGGACTAATTCTGAGCATATCTGGGAATTACCACCCAGGTTCCTAACATAACTAAAGAAAGCCTTGTGATTATCCTTAGTGTCCTGTGCAATTTTTCTCTCGAAGCTGGCCTTAGACAATTTTATGAGTGCCCGTAGTTTTTTGCTAATACTGATCAGTGATGCCTTCCCTTTTTGTGATTTTGCTCTATCATTTAGTAGCTTCCTCCTTCTATTGTATAGTTTGTTTATGGCTGGGGGTCCACCAGACAGGACGTCTGCCTTTGGAGGATTGGGTCTTGGTTTTATTTGGGATCGCATGATCCATGCATTCCTGTAGGTGTTCATAGAATGCGTTTATAAAGGATTCTGCGGTCTGGGCCGTATTTTCCACAGGCCCAGGGGCTTTGAAGGATTCCACCTCGGCTTTGAGGAGTGTGAAATTTGCTTTAGAGAAGTTTTTCACTGTGGTTTTCTGGGCAGGGGGTGGGGTCGGGATGTGAATATCCAGTGAGATTAGTTTATGGTCTGATCTTACCAGTGAGGGATACACTTCTGGTCTGGTGCATAGAGTCCCCATGTTGGTGATGATCAGGTCCAGTATGTTTTCCCCTCTTGTGGGAGTGGTAACAAGTTGTTCCATAGCATTTGAGTTTATAAATTCTAGGAACCTTTGGGCTAGGGTGTTGGAGCTAGAGTAATGCTCCCAGTCTATGTTTGGGTAGTTGAAGTTGCCCAATATAATGGTGTTTGGAGAGACCTTCATATTTTCCAGTGTTCTCAGGAAGGCCGAGTGGGGTTCCTGGGTTTGGGAGGGTGGTCTGTAGCAGGCTATAAACTGGAAGGCAGTTTTACCCACTGTTAGTTGCACATGGATAGTCTCTGATGCTTCATGCTTTGCCACCAACCTGGAGGTGTGGGTATCTTTGATGAATATCGATACTCCCCCTCCTTTTGTGGTTCGGTCCAAGTTTTGGGGCTGAAAAGCATGGTATGAGGTATAACCTGGTAGTGCTGGGGTGCTCTCGGGAGCCCTGAACCAGGTTTCTGTTACTGCACAGATATCGATGTTCTCCATGCTAAGGAGAGTTTCGAGTGCATGCATCTTGAGGTTTAGACTTCTGGCATTGAGTAGCATTACTCTTAGCTTCTTATCCCTTGTGATACCTATGGAGGTGGGTTTGTCTTTTGAGCCTTGCCTAAAAAAGGCACTATGGGGGTAGCAAGAGCCTTTGCCAATATCCAAAGCCCAGGGTGACAGGTGCAAGCCGTCCCTAGCGAAGCATCGTGGCTTGTTGAGCATATCATCCCAAGCTGACAGGCATTGGATCCCCTTTGAATGACACCAGTACTTAAGCCAATTGTTGAAATTGATCATCTTATATTCATATTGTGGCATCATTCTTGGTGAGGGTAAGATGCTACTCAAGGTCAGGGTCATACTGGCCTGGGCTACATGCTCAGAGAGCTCCTTTATGTCTCTTTTCATGTAGTCCAGGGAGGTACGTCTCAGGTCATTCACACCAGCATGGACAATGACTGAGTCATATTTGTACTTGCCTTGGAGTGACCTGAGTGCTTGTGTTATGTGGCGGATCCTAGCGCCCGACAGGCTGCTCACCGTGACCCTCTCCTTGTTCAGCCTGGTGAGCAGGACGTCAGTGTGCCTGATGATAGAGTCACCTATTACAAGTGTATCAGGTGTGTTGTTTAGTCTTAAGGGCTGTTACTGTTCAGCACACTGGCTTTGTCAGATATGTGTTGCACGTGTTTTGTTTTGGGGTAGTGGTTGCTTGGGTGTCTGCTTTGGAGGTCTCTGCTGCTTAGGCAGATCTTTATTTAGAGCCTCCGAGTATGTTTTTGTGTGATTATGTGTTTGGTTTGCTGTCGTGGTAGGTCTATGTGAGACTGGAATTGTAGTGAGTGTGGTTTCCTTCTCCTCCTGACTGGTTATGCCAGTACTGAGTTGAGAGAGCTTAGCCTCCAGTTTGACTATATGGTTGCATCTCTCACATGTGTTGGAATTTGTTGGGAGGAGGAGAGGGTTGTCTGTGTACATGAGGCAGTTGTAACATTGCCTCAAGATTCCCAGATTCACCAGCTGGATATATATCCATCTCTCCACAACATTCAGTTTAGATACCTGGACTGATTATTTCTGATGCCATTTAACTTGCTGATGTTCAGTAGGTCCGTCTGTATTAGATCGGAGGATGCATTGTATGACGCATATGTCACCTCTAAGCACTCTGTAGGATACTGAGTATAGTGATAAATCTTTGAGGTGGTCCATGCAAGACCTATTGTTTAGGACTTGTATCCTTTTAGTAAGGTATATCTGTGGGTTTTCTAATTGTTGCATGGGTTTGGACAGATACATGCCAAAGTGGGCATTATACAAAATGATTGACCTAATGAGGGCTTTGTAAAGGGGGACAATATCATCTCTAGATCTAGTCACAATCAATTTGTTTATAAGCTGTACAATATAGAAAGACTTTCTTATGACTCTGGGCACATGTTGGTCAAAAGTTAGGTTACTGTACACATAAGTTTCCAAATGCCAAACAACTGGGTCATTTCTTAAGGGGCATTGTCAATTTGGCAGTTCCCTGGAGTAGATGACTTCCCAAAGGATACAATTTAGTTCTTGGAGTTTAGTTTCAGTTCATGATTCTGGCACCAGTTATTGTTTGGGACAAACCTTCCTGCATGATGGTTAAGTCATTTGGGAATTCAGTAACTGCTCCTAGCTTGTAGTCATCTCGAACTTAGCCAGCCAAAGGCCTTTGATATTTTCTTTTACTTTTGAGATGTATATGCCAAACAGAAAAAGTCTCAGCACCGAACCCTGGGGGACTCCATTGGTGACTGGTCTCTTCCTCTGTTTTGATCTCCTACATCCTGTGAGCAAGTATACATGTATGCATTCTTTGATTCACCTTCCTGATTGTATTAAATTATATTCCTTGTATAATGTAGTACCACTTGTTAGAATGTGTTTTAAATGTGTAGTTTGGAACAGTCTTCTAGTAAGCAATGAAATAAAAATGTATGAACCAATAATGACAAAACAACCCATTTCAAAAAATTTCAACCATAAAAGGCCACTCAAACTTCTGTCATTACAATCCACCAATATCAGTAAATATGCAAAATCTCTGCAGAAGTAAGTCATCTAAATAATTTCCGCTAGAAAACAGCTTTATATTTCATTGTTTCATCTACAAATAAAGTGCCTGTTGCCCTTGAAGAATAAATTGCCTATGCTACATTAAAAAAATGTTGTTGTTTGTCTTTCGGCTTTTTCCGGTTAGGGGTCGCCACAGCAGTACTCCTGTCCGCTAATGATTGGCAGTGTATTTTTACAGTGCCAGGTTGCCAGCCTGACATCCAACCTTCAAAGAAGGCACACCCATTCATTCACGCACCTACCTGCATGTCTTTAAATGTCACTTGACCGCCGGGAGGACATGCTGACTCCAGCCAAGAATCGAACGGGAGAACCTCTTGCTGTGAATTTTGCAATGGGGAATGGCTGTCAAACTGATAACAGAAACATAGTTACTAAGTAACTCATCCAAAGAAGGACATTCATAGGACTGCAGCATCCACTCCCTTTAAAGTACAACACAGTACAGTATCAGAGATCCATCTGCATACTGTGGGAGAAGAACCCACAGCCTTCTGCATCAAAGCAAGTATACTACCTGTTGTGCTACTAACAATGCAAACTACTTAGCATAAGTAGCACTAAACTTCTCTTATCCTGATGCTCTCAGCTCCATGTAAAATCCACTTGACACTCAACTAAATCTCTCAACTTCACAGAACAAGAAATCTGGAAAAAGCCAACATTTATTTGGGGGGGGGGGGGGTCAAAGGCCCAAAACCAGGGGCACATTTTAAATATTGCTTGTATAATCTTAGAAAGTTGCTAAAATAAAGTGTTTTGTGTTACTATGTGTTTCCTGAAAGATAGGAAGACTGAAACTTAAAGGGCTATCATTATTTAGCTAATTCAGTTCATAGGTTCATAGGTGTGTACTAGACTAATGGCCCTGGGGCCTTTACAAGCCTAGCCATAGGATTACCCTGGCATCGTGCCACCTGACCTTAGTTCCCAGTGCCTCTGTCGAGTACAGCCACTGGAGTTAGCCCCGTAGTGAATTTTCTATTTCCCTTCCACTCATCAAGATTTCTCTTGAAGAGGGTCAGTGAGGTCTATCCCATAGCATTGACAGTCTCTGGGTTATGAACCTGTCCCTCCAGTATGTTCTGTTGATTGTGGTAATGAGGTTGAGGTCTCTGGAGCGTGTGGTGGTGCGGAGGGATTGGGATTTCTTTAGATGTAGCATTTCTAACAGAGCTGGATCAGACATGGCTTTGTAAGTCAAGCAGAGATCGTCTCTAAGTAGGCAATATGAGACAGATAATAGTTAGAGTTTTTTGAGTCTGTCCATATAGGACAATTGTTTAAGGCTTAGGATCCTCTTTGTGAGGTACTTTTGGGGCCTCTCCAGTTGTTGTAGGTGTCTAGTGAGGTACATGCCAAATGGAGCATTGTACTCAATGATTGGCCTAATCAGGAAAGAGTAGAGGGAGACAATGATCTCTTTCTTCCTGGATGCAAAACCCTTAGTAATGAGATGTGCCACATAGAAGGAATTTCTGACCAAAGTGGCAATGTGGTGAGCAAAAGAGAGGTTGCCGCCAACCTGTGTTCCCAGATGTCTTATAATGCCTTCTGCGTTCAGTGGACTACCATCAATGTGGTGATTCATGGAAACTGGGTTTTTCCCAAAGGGGATAACAACACATTGTTTGGCGTTGAGATTAAGGCCATGATTCTGACACCAGTCGTTGGTCTCAGTGAGGCCATTCTGTAGGATGTCAACATCACTTGGGGAGTTAATAATAGCTCCCAACTTGCAATCATCTACGAACTTTGTCAGCCAGAGTCCCTTCGTGTTGGCCTGGACTTCAGAGAAGTAGATACCAAACAGGAGAAGACCCAGGAGTTAATAATAGCTCCCAACTCGCAATCATCTGCGAACTTTGTCAGCCAGAGTGCCTTTGTGTTGGCCTGGACTTCAGAGAAGTATATACCAAACAGGAGAGGACCCAGGACCGAACCCTGTGGAACTCCACTCGTGACTAGTCGGCAGTCTGACTTGGAGTCAGCTACTTGCACACTGTGGGTTTTCACTGACATGGCAGAAAACCACAAGTTTTAAGAGGAACAGACCAAATGTATGAGCCAAATATTCTGTGAAAATCTGGACAGTTGAGAGCTATGGACTCAACTCCCTGAATCACAAGTGGTGGTATGGGTAGAGAATTCAGGCTCTTGTTTGAGCTTGAGAAACACTAACCACCAGCTATACCTAACTGGGGCATTTTACACACACACCCACACACACACACACACACACACACACACACACACACACACACACACACACACACACACACACACACACACACACACACACACACACACACACACACACGGGAGCAGCATAACTCCTGCAAATAAAAGAACAAAACTCTCTTTACCGGCATGGCTCTGGCTCTGGCAGCACCAACAGAACAGCGGCAGTATAACTCCTGTAACACAGAGCAATAAGAGAACAAGAACAGCTGGTTTAGTTAGTTTAACTTCCGCACATATCCATGTTAGCGTGAAAACTCCACTTCATTCATTTTTCCCGAAAGGTCTTGCAGCTGTAAAAGTGGAGGGGGGGGGGGTTCCCCCTCCCCCTGACTCTATAGTTCCAGCACCCATGCTTCCAGTGGTAGACAGATTGTAAAAAACACATTTCTTTTGTCATTACTACTTTTATGTTCTCATACAAGTCTTCACAAACAGCTATAGTTTGGTGCACTGAGACAGCTGATTGTACTTGGTCTTTTGTGGGAGGGGGATACACTAAATGGCATTATTCAATAAACCGTTAGCAGCTAATACTGGTAGAGTCAGATTTAGAGTAAACAGCTGCAGACTCAGTTGTCCCCCCACCCCATCATGAGTAACAGCACTGGTTACAGAGAGATGTACATTTGTAAAAGTCTTATCACTTAAATGTACTACCTTAAATCCAAAGCCATCTTATTCGGATGCCTTTTCCTCAGATTTTGTTGCTTTTTGCATCTGCTTAGGGAGCCACAGTTGTACTGCTGATAGAGTGGTCATTTGCAGGGATCTCCTGGACGTATTTACCATGGTTTTTGTAGCTCTTCTAAAAGGCCCTGCCAGCAAAGCTCTGACTGACATTCTGTGGATGCTTATAATTCAGTGAGTAATTGTGCTCTGAATTTTTGGAAACTTCATTTGTTTTATAAGTGTTTCATAAGCCATCCTGTTTTCTTATTCCTGTTTGTCTCTGGTATTTATTCAGTTTCCTTCTCTTTAATGCAAACTCATTTTGTTTAACTTGACAGAAATTCCACCAATTTGCTGATTAAAATGTTCAGTAAATCTAGCACATTTCTCAATATGTTGTGGGCAGATGTTCATAATTTCATAGACTTTTTGTCAAAAAGAAAAAAAAAGAAGCATTCTAAGGAGTTAATTCATTAAAAGCCCCATAGTTCCTGTCAACACTTTTAGGACTTTGTGGGACACTTTCAGCAGAAATAATTTTTTGCCCCACAAGAGATTTGAATTTAAGTATATATTTCTCCATTTCCACTGCTATTCCCAAATCGATATTTGTTTTTATCAAATAAAAAACGTATGTAGATCAGTTTCTTGACTATTGGGGACAACTCCATCTGTGACGTTCGTGGCCACATTAAATTCGGCAACAGTGCTGATATCATCAAGGACAGAGTGTAAAATGAGTTGGGAATGGTACGTCCAGATCAGATGAGTCTAAAATGGCCGTGGTTTGGATGAAAAAAAATATAACTGGAAGACCACACGCGCGCGCGCACACACACACACACACACACACACACACACACACGCATGCATGTATATATATATATATATATATATATAATATATATATATATATATATATATATATTATATATATATATATATATATATATATATATATATATATATATATATATATATATATATATATATATATATATATATATATAGTCCACTACACATAAAGCCCTAAAACTTTGAAATGTAATGGTCAGAGATGATAACCACAAGAAGAGGTATTTCCCAAGATGTGAGTTTCAGTGCCACTCAGCTAGCAGGCTCACACTGTGAATAGGCAAGTCAGTTCAGCATGATGTTCAGTTCCCATACAGGTCTGAGATTTCTTAATGGAGAGGCAAATTCAAAGAGCTAAATGACCAGTCAGTGGGGATCAGCAATTTTGCACTCAACAAGGTTATGATGCACAGAAATAGCTGACAGTTTCACCTTAATTGTGGCTTAACTATGTTCCAGATTGTATAGGGCCTGTGGCAAACAGAATCACATGCAAACTACCTGACTAGAGAGAGAGGGTTTGTGTAATCTGTGGCTACCTAGACTGAAAACCTTTTTACTTAGTGGTATAATCCTGCTATATGGAACACTACCTAGCAGCCTCAAACCATAGCCCTCAACTGTTCAGATTTTTGCCTCATATTATTCGTCATTTCCTCATAAAATGTTTGGTTTTCTGGCAAATCATTGCAGATTGACTTCACAAAATAATGACATACATTTGAATTTCAGGCCTCATAACCTTCAGAAAATGCATGCTAACACAAATCCTGTTATTCTAGCAACCTTTTAAGTTTATGAGTAATATTCCAAATCTGTCCCTATTCTGGGGCCTTTGTCCTCCACCATTATTTTTAGGTTTGTTTAGATTTCTTGCTCTAACAGGTTAGGAGGTATGACAGATGCTTCTAAGAATCCTGTTGTCATATCCAGTGAGGTCAAGTTCTAGAAAGAGTTGATTGCAACTGTCCTCCCAGTCATAAGGAAACATCACTGGCTTACAACCTAGGAATGTCTCCTGGAGTTAGAGTGCTTGTAGCCTGAAACCATGCCTTTCTTACTACAAGATAATGGGAATCAGATTTGTTCTTACTTCTCTGTTGATGAGGTGTTTGAGCTGCAGGAATGGGGGGAGGGGGGACATGCAGGCACATAACATGCAATGTAAGAGAGAATGACTCCACCTCTCCTAACCCAGCCTGCTGCACTCAGCAGAAGGACTAGTACTGAGATCTCCCAAGTGATTCAGGGGTCACTCTCTGAATGTATGAAAACATTTGGCATGGAAGATGTGAATTCAGTACTAGGAGTTTAGAGTGAATTTACACACTATTCTCCACAATACAAAAACTGGGCTAGGCTATATACATTTCATAGGAACATGTGCATTTAATTGAAGGTCTTAACACACAACCAATAACTATTTCAGATCATGCACCAATGATAATTAAAATAAAAACAGTGTAATGAAAGAAAAATGAGCCATGGGTGCTTTCCCACCTATCTGTTGAAAAGAGAGGAATTTAAAAAATGGGCAGTAGAAATTTCTTCTGAAAATATAGCTAGAGACTTGGGAGTGGGATAAAATTAAAGTGGACTTTAAAAGTAGGGTGGAAATAGAAGAAAGGGAAACATGATTAAGAAGTAACAAGAATTACTTAGAGGGACTGCAAGTGTTAAAGTACTGCAAAATAGGGAGATTGTCACAGAACAAGAAGAAGAGCAACTGCAGAATGCTAAACAGAAAATAAGGGATTACCTTGATAATATGCATGAATTTAAAAAGATTGCTGTTAAGCAACTGTTTTTTTTTTTTTTTTTGATAGTAACCCTAGAGGATAAAAACTTTTAGCACAACAACTCAGGCAACAGAAAATAGAAAGGTCTGTCACCAACCTTAGCTGCTTAGGGAGCCTATAACAGGGAAGATAACATGGGATCCTGTAGAAGTATTGGAAATACTTCAAAAATTTTATGAACGCCTGTATAAAGCAGAGAGATATGGAAATCAAGAAAGGTACAATTGGAAATGTTTATGAAAGAATTAAATATGCCCAGGCTAGAGGTAGAGGAAGCTCAATTATTAACAGTTGATAGTAGGAGATGAGATAAAAATGGTGATGTGTAACCAGTCAACAGGAAAGTCCACAGAAATAGATGGTATTCCTGTGGAGGTTTGGAAGCTAGGACGAAAAAAAAATGATAAAAGATCTGGAAGGTTTTGTTTAACAGTATTTTAAGAGGAGGAGAAATGCCAACATCCTGGAAGAAAGCGGTAGTAGCTGTAATACCTAAAAAGGGTAAATATCCATCAGATCCAGCCTCATAAAGGCCCATTTAAATACTAAATCAGTGTTTATCTATAATGGCAAAAAGGATGGCACAAGTGATGCCAGAACCGATAGATATGGATCAATGTGGTTTTGTGGAGGGGAGGCAAACATTTGACAAAATTAGCAGAACAGTGACCATCCAGAGGGAAGCAAGATTAAGAAATACCACTGCTGGTAAATCCTGATGCAGAGAAAGCATCTGACAGAGTGAGTTGGGACTTTATGAGTAGAGAAATGGAAGCATTTGCATTCCCTGAAAAAAATTATAAGGTTGATTAGGAAGATATATGAGGGATCGGAGGTGAAAATTAAAGTGGTTGGGGTCCTCTCTGATAATCTGTGCTTGAGCAGAGGAACTAGGAAGGGGTGTCCTCTCTCCCCTCTGTTGTTTGTATTATATTTGAACCACTGGCAAAGAAAATAAGGGACACAGAAATTCAAGGATATAGTTGGTATGGTAGTCAAGAGAAGCTGTCTCTATTTGCAGATGATATTATTTTATGCCTGACAAAACCAAAAAGGGACATCACAGTGCTGTGGAACATACTGAAACAATTTCAAACCTTTTTGGGAAACAAAAAAAGCAATAGCGGTAAATTATGTACCCACGTACAAATTTGTTCAGCAATATCTATACTTATGGGGACATGATAAAATGAAGTATTTAGGAGTATGGATTAAACATTATACTGATGTGGCAGCTAAGGATATGTGGGAAGACACCAAGCAAAAGATAATACAAAAACTGAGAAAATGGAAGCTCTGTTATAATGAATATTGATTGTAAGATGAAAGCAGTTAAAATGTTTTTAGCCCCTTTAGTCTTATATACAGGTCAGACATATTTTTATCATCTATTGGAGACGTTGTGGATAGTAATTAATAAAGAGTTGAAGGATTTTATCTGGGAGGGAAGACAGCAAGAGTCAAGTGGGATAATCTTATTCTTCCAATAGAGCAGGGCAGATTGGGATTACCTGATTTGAAGGGGTATTTCAGAACAACACAGTTAAGGGTCCTATACATACACAGGCAAAAAACTCTAATTCAAAATGGAAAGAGATGATGAAGAAACAGGGGAGAAGTTCAAGTAACAGGGAGAGACTGGGATTTTGGATGCAAATATTTAAGGAGAACAACAATAACCACACATAATATTATATTCATAAAGCAGCAGAAGGTATTCTAAGAACTAAGCCAATACTGGAATGGATAAAGGAGATTCTGCCAATGGGGTGACTGCAATTAGGGATACAGACAACAGGCAAGAGAGGGCAGGAGTATATTGGAAAAAACTGGCAAAGGAACCAATATATTGGGAGCAAATAATTAGAGGGAAAGGGAATAGAGTGGGAAAATGCTAAGAACTTATTTGGACTGCAGGTTAGAGATTACTTTCCATATCAGGGACTGATATCAGAGTACAGGCAAAGAGAAAGAAATAGGGGCATCCTAAATGAAACACCAGCACTGCTTGAGTTCTTAGTAGAATCTAGAACAGAAGTGGCCATTAAGAAAGAAATAATTAGTAGAGCATATAAAATAGTGCATGGTAACTATAGGAATCAATTAGAAGAGGTTAGGAAGAATTGGGAAGAGAGACTGGATAAGTAATTCAAAAAGATACAATGGGGAGATATAGGCATGTCTCCCAAATATGCAACAAAATCTAGAAAATGTAGGATCTTTGCCTGGAAGTGTTTACATGGATATTTTTATACCCCAAGCAGGCTCCAAAGAATCTTTCCTCAGGCAGACAGCAAATGTCGGAGATATGATGGGGAAGAAGGGTCTCTAAATCAGCGTTTGCTATTTTAAGCGTTCGCTGATTTAACATAGACTCGAATATTATGCTCCAGAATAGGACTGGAGATGTGCCTCAAAGCATTAATTAGTTTGTTCACTTCACTGAGTGTGTGAATCACTGAGAAAAGGATATCCCAGTTTATGGCTTAATTCTGGATGAACATTGTTTCCCCAAAGAAGGAGTAAGACTTTATGACCCTTTCCTTGGTTAGATGCCACACAATAGACTAGGTGTCTAGTTAGATAAGGATAGACTCTGCAAGCCTGAAAGCAGCTGTTTTTCCAAGGCCAGGAGTACTGCTCTGAACTCTAGTTACCTACTGTGCAGTCTCCTTTACACTGGAGCCCATACCATGTGCATTATTTGATAGGCTAGTTGAGCTCCCCAACCTAATGGTGAGGCATTCATGGTAACTGCAAGTGTTTCAGCTGCGGGAAGGAAAAGCCCAGCAACTGACTGCTGGGAATTGTCCACTACTCAATAGCTAACAACAATAGTCTGACACCAGCAACATATCAGTGAGTGCATGGTTGCTCCAAAGCCACAAACATTTTACAGTCCATTGAAAAATCCCCATCCCTAGATATGTGAATAATAACAGGAAGGCTGTTGGTTATCATCGGAGTCCAGCCTTGGAGATTGGGTTGTGTCTTCCTATCCTTTGGCTTCTTCAAAGGCAGGGACAATTATACCCCACTGAAGGACTTTCTCTGAATTGGGGTCATGAAAAATTTCATCCAATTCATTATGGCCATGAGGGAATGCCCATAGTAGGGCCAACACTAGGACACTTCTAGGTGCCCCTGGACAGAACTGCCAAGTACCAGTTATCTGATAAAGGAGACACCAAGAGAAACTCCTTATGCAAGGCTTTAGTCACAATGGCCAGTTGTTTTGTTGACTCTGGCTATGAAGAAAACCCAGGCAGTACTTTATTGTCAGTGCTGCCCACCCCGTGTTCACTAGGGAAGCCAGCTCTGTGGACCTCAGATCCTGATAGGGTCATAGGTATACACTGGGCTAATCAACCACCAGGGCTTTTATAAGCCTAACCATGCAATCTAACCCAGTTGTCTCCCCATGTATCTTAGCTGTTTATTAAGAGGTGGTATGTTATTTAGAAAGTTAATAGAGACTATGTTGGGGGGGGGGGTGTAGGTTAGTTTGGGCATTACTGTTTGCCTCTGTTTATCAGAGATATGGGGACAAGACCTGGGGTGAATTTCTGATTTCCAATCCATTGGTCAAGGTTATGTTCAAACAGGGTTAGGGACGGACTCTGCTTCACATGGATGAAGAGCCTGTTCCAGAGCATTGGGGTCCATTGAGACTCATATCTGTCTCACCAACATGTCTTATTTATGTCAAAAACAAAATTTAAATCCTTCCTGGTTCTGATGTTCTTTGTTTTGTGGATGTGCAAAAGGTCCATTAGAGCTGGATCTAAGGATGCCTTGTATGCAAGCATAGATTGCCTGTCAGTGACCTGCAGGAGACTGAGTATAGCGGTGGGGCTTTAAGGCAATCTGTGTAAGACAATGTGTTTATGCCCTGGATTCTCATGGTAAGGAATCTTTGTGGGCATTCCAACTGTTGCATCTCCTTACTATATTTATGACGGATACATGCCCATCATGGAGCTCAATTCCCAGGTCAGTTTTGCTAACATTGGACATACAGAACTTGCTGACATGTGATGACATCCCTTGGATACTGAGGAGGCTGCTGCTGCTTCTTCTTCTGGAGCTGACTTGGTGTATCAAAAGAAGACATTTAGCTGGCCAAAAGTGTCTCATAGAGGTCCTCCTCAAAGGAAAGGGCTTACCTTCTCTTCAAAAGGTCCTCAATCAGATCTTGGGCAGTTTGGATGAATAGCCTTGTCCCCAGAAACTGGATAACAAGGATCTTGTTTTTAAGCTATTTCTTGAGAGAAGAGAGACACTTGTGCAATCACACACATGCATGAACATCAAGCAGTTATGTGATGTCAGGTTGGAGTTCCTGATATATGTTGTGTGCCCTCACATCATTAGGAAGTGAGGTCTTATAAAAGTATCAGCTTATTCAAAAATGCAGTGGGACACATGGTATTCATCTGAAGAGGATGAAGACAATGGCACACAAAGGTCATCCTTGATCCCAGATTCAGGAAGATGTTCCACCTTTTCCTGAACTTAAATCTGGTCAACCCAAAATATAAACATTTCATATGAATAGCTGTCTGTCCTAAGTCCCATCAAGGAAGATGTGTAAATTTTCTTGCCACAGCTGTCCACAGCTTTTGTTTCTTATCCATTGACAGGGTGGCAAATGCATTGGTCTCTGAGACCTCTGGCAAACAGAAAGATTCACATAAATGTCAGGACCTGGATACTTTTTGTGATGACCTGCACATTTAGGCTGTAGCTTTTAAGGGGCTCTTTTCTTTTCTGTGACTGATGGTGCAGAGTCCAGTTGCATCTGAGCTACTCTGATTCCATCTCTGTTGACCACTTCCAAGAGATGAATGACTTGACATTCCTCACGTTTTCCTCAGAAACTTTGAAATGATGTTCCAAATGTGAGGAGCTAGAAGCAAGAGATAGTCATTGATGCACCTTATAAGCCTGATGGCACTTCAAAAGGAGTATTCTAAAGCAGACATAAACAGGTGTAGTCATATTGTTCATGTCCTTCTTAGAAACAGAGCCCCCAGAATCTTTTCTCTCCAAAATAAGAACAAGGAATTGAGAGAGAGCCACAGTTTTACTGTAGGGTTGAGGTTAAGCATGGATAAGAGAGTGACTGAGTGTCAGAAGGCATCAGGAACTTGTGCTGGAGTGTGCACCATCCATAGGCAGCATGAAGTGATGTGGTCCACAATAGGGATGCTGTATGTTTCACAAATAGCTCATTAATGGTGTGATCGCATGCATACATTGCATGCTGTAGCCAGTCATCAAACAACTGCTACTTGTCCAAGATCTGTGACATGATTCCAATGCAGGATGACCAGCTATGCTGTCTTTGGCTGAGGCCCATTAGCCATAGAAGCTTGGTTGCAGATCCCAAGGGGAGTAACCCTGGTCCCATGTACCCCTATTCCTTGGCCAGATGACCAAAGTGACTGACTTCCAGGATTAGGTTAGTTCACCAAGGGCTACAGCCAGTCATGCAAAGATAGGATAAGGAAAGTATCCCAGGATGTACCTCTTCCCCCATCCCAAATTCCCTCACTAACTCTGAAGTCTGTTTATGTTATATCCTCACTATTTGAGGTGACTGGCTTACATTCAAACCATTAGTGGTCAAAGGTAAGCATTAGTACCTGACGAGAACAATAGTGCCAGCTGGATACCTGCCTTACCTCAAGGAAGTTCAGGCCTGGACCTGGCCTCTGAGTGCTTGTTCTTATGGCGCTGCTTGGATGAATGCATGGGGCTGTGAGAAGGACCCAGTCTTTGGTCTCTTTGTGAAAAAATACAAAATTGTGGCATCTTAGCAAAGTGGCCTAACTGCTTCTAGTACTTAAAACAGTTTTTATTGTTGTACTGTTCCACTGGTAATCTAATGACCACCAGGAAATTATTATAATGAAATGTAAGTATACAAATACAGGACTTTATTGATGATTACAAGGATTAAGATCCAAATACAGGACTTTATTGATGATTACAAGGATTAAGATCCAAACTATGAAAGTGGCAAAGAAAAACTGGTGAGCTGTGTGGACATATTGGCTAATGTAGCCAGTGCTCTACATTTCTGCATGAATTGGCCACATGCAGACACAACCCTTTGTGTGGCACCTTGCTGCAAAAGTGGCAAATTCTTATTGGTCAATAATCCATCCTAAGACACATCACTAACAGTCGGAATAATTAAAATGTGTACTCTGGGATTTGTATGAGAGTAAGGTAAGTTTCAAAATATTTCAGTACTTAACATATGGAATCTCCAGTCTAGCAAGTTATTAGCTCATCTCATTCTTATGATGCTAGCTTATTACATACAAAAATATCTTTATTTTAATAATACAGTAGCAAAACGCTGACATCATAAAGCACAATTGCCTTTCTTTTTTAAGCAGTGTAAATATTTTATTAACACATTTTAATTTGACATACTATGCAGTATCCCCATGCTTGGTGCCTTGTTATTTCAGCATGGATTGCTAATACAATCATTTTATAATTATATAGTTATACAATGCTAATAAATTAGCTGTTGATACAAGCATTTTATAGTTATATAGTTACACGAGGCTAGTCTATATTGTATGACAGAAACAGCACTTACATCTGATTATCAATTACCTGCCATTGTTAAACACGTAAATTCAAATATCTCAAACAACTATTCTATATGGTTTTAATCCTATATATGATTTAGTGTACTGTATGACAAAGAAAGTGAAAACTGACCATAATCTATGTCTACGTAAGAGCTGAATCGAATTAATTGTATAATACTGTACTACTACACTGCATAATAATTTACTTTAGACGCATCAAGCCCCTCGCACCCCATGCGGAAGGATGCACCACCCTTCCATCCTCCACTTCTTATATTTTCTAAATTCTGAGGTTCTTTGGCCTTGCAAAAAATGAAATTTCCTTCCCCTCAGTGTTAGAATATATAATTTGCTGCAGTTGGGGGTGCACATCTTTCAAGTGTAAGAAGACTCCACCCTTTCTGGTGAAGTACTTGATTCTGATACATCACTGAGGATTACAGTCAGCCAATAATGCCAGACATTAAGAGCTTTATGTTTCTTATTGTTCAGAAAGTGCATGCTGATGCAAAACCTGTTGTTCTACTAATTTTTAAGTGAATTAGAGTAATATTTAAAAACTGTCACAGAATTCAGATCTTTGTCCCATAGTTATATTTGGTTGTTGTTATTTGTCTTTTCGGCTTTTCCCGGTTAGGGGTCGCCACAGCGGAACTCCGGTCTGCTAATGATTGGCAGTAGATTTTTTTATGGTGCAGAGTTGCCAGCCCGATGCCCAACCTTCAGCAAAGGCACGCCCATTCATGCATGTCTTTCGGAGGCCACTCGACTGGTGGGAGGACATGCAGACTCCACACAGAAGGCACTCCAGCAGTGAATCGAACAGGAGAAGGTGTTGCCCACAATTCCTGAGCAAAAGTTTGAGAGGTATGTTGGCATCTATTTCTCTTCCAATAAGCATAAATGAAGCAGGAAAATATGCTTAACTTTAGTTTATTTAACCTTAGAAGATGCAGGCCTGAAACATTACATGAAGTAAAATAAACTGATGCCACAGAACGGCTGGTTAAGGGGTAAAAAAAATTAATAACGTTCCTGTCTTTTTTACCTGCGTTGATCAGCTTTGTAACATTAAGCAGTGCTGCTAAACACAAGGCAGCTTGTTAGGAATGAACTCATTTGGTCAAAGTCTGTTTTTCTTTCATGGCTCATCAGTTCTAACATTCCTGCCAAAGTGCAGCAGTTCTGTCATGTTTCATAACAAAGTCAGATTACATTAGGTTGCAGATTGCAAAAATCAGTATGCTTCTCTGGCATTCATAAGAGCAGTGTTCAGTCTAGTTATTTAAGGGCACAGTGCCGACAGCTGCCATGGGATCCCAATTAGCAGATTTTGCAGATTTGTGTTCCTGCTGCATATTTGGGAGCATTTGGAAGTACTAAAAATGAACTAGTGCAATAATAGTGGAAAACAGCATTCTTTGTGTACATGGCATGTATAGGATGCAGGTGGCTGGAATGCACACACCCTAACAAATTTATATCCACTAAGCCTGATGTCTGTCATGAGGTGGCTACTTCTAAGGCAATAAAAGCCTGACCCTGCACATGGACTGCTACATGTTTAATAGTGAACACCTGCACATCTCCACCCTAAACAGTACTGTGACAGCTAAATACATGGCTCATTTTTACAGTCGCCACCCAACACAAAGTAGCTACTAGGAGAAACTGCCACTGTGTTTTACACTTCCATTTCTAAAACTGAACCACATGTCACGTGCTACCCACTTGCGATACACTTCCTCTTACATTTTAGAGAGGAAAGCTGCATTTCAGAATGCCTGTCTAGCTACCTAGCTGTCTATTATCTGTCACTATACTCATGTAGTGTATATACTTATATATATTTGTATGTGTGCCTATCTGTCTCACATATACATTTATATCTGTATGTGTAATACAGATCCACAGATACGTGTAAAAGAGTCACAGTGAATGAAAAATGTTTAAATTTGTAGTTATTCAGAATTCTAAAAGAGGTTTTAAAAAACTAAACCAAAACATTTTCATTTCTCTAAAAAAATAATTAATATGCACTGCACGCACAAAATAGATACACACACACACACACACACACACACACGCACACACACACACACACACACACACACACACACACACACACACACACACACACACTCACACACACTTCTCACCTAAGTCCATCCCCAAGAAATTAAATACATTTTTATTAGTGTAAAAAAAATTATAAAAAAACAAAAAAAAACTTAAAGGAAATACTAGCCACAACAAACTAATAGGAAAATCATATTAATGGATATTACAAGACAGACCATAATCTCACTGTAGATCAGTTTGTGTGTATGTACCCTTAAGAAGTTATCCAAGGGCTTGCACAAGTGTATAAATACTGAGCACCTTCGAGTCTGACTGCCATTTTGTAGTAAGCTTTTGAGATGTAAGCATGTATGTATGTATGTAAGGTCTGTCTGTTAATCAGTTTGTTTATATTTTATGATGCTGCTATCCATCCTGATGTGGTTCTATGTAATAAAGCATCTAAATGGACTACCCCACCTGCTTGTCATCTGTATTAGAGAGAGACGAGCGACATGAAGTCAGAAGTGACGTCTAAAAGGACATGGTGTCAGTAGAGGCATATCTAAAAGGGCATGGTGTCAAAGGCAGCATGGCCAAAACGACTTGTTGCCAGAAAAAGTTCCAGTTTTTCTGATTTAAGTCCAAGAGGCACCCAGTTGGTACTGGAGGAATATATAGGAGTGGATCATCCCAACTGCACATATAATTCACAAAACAGGTGAGAAACAAATTTCAGATGTTAAAACTTGCTCAAACTATTTCTGTTTTGCAAAATATGAAACGAAGCATACAGAACACTCTAAACGATATTCGCATAAACCGATACGTCTGATATTGATAAAAATATTCAAATTAATATAGAAAATGTTTGAAATAAAGTCCAAATTGCATAAAATGAATACAATAAAAAGAAATTACCAGATTTTCGCTAAGCACATATTTTTCATATTATTAAAGATATCCGAGGTACCAGAAGTGTATAAAGTGTTCACGTTTGTGCAGTGTTACAGTAAACTTATTTCACAATAAACAGCCATTTCAGAGCATATTTCACAAACTATAGTATTTCAAAGAGTTTATTGAGCATATGAATGTTATTCCAAGCTGTGCTGTCACAATGGCTTTTTCATACATAATTACAAGGGCCATATTTTCAACATGTTTCTGCACACTTTGTGGGCATGGCAGATGGATTTCAAAAACCCAGTGCACTTGTGTTTGACAATAAGATTACAGAGAACTGGGGAGCATTTGAGCAAGAGTACAACATTTTCATACAGGCTGCAGTTTCTGATAAAGATGATAGTACAAAGGAACTTATTCTGCTTAATTTAGCTGGATCAGAAGCCATTGAAAGGGAACGTTCATTTGTGTATGCACCTGCTATCTTTGCCGGAGTGGGGTAAAACCATCATATTGTTGTACCAGCTGAGTCAAGGCAGGACCCTGAGTGCTTAAAATGTAAATTTAGAGAAATGTGTAAGCCCCAGACAAATGTTACAATGGAAAGGCACTTATTTTACAGAACAGATCAAAAGCCTGGTGAAATCACTGCAACATATATAACTGACTTGAGAAATAAGGCTAAACGTGCAAATTTAGTGATTTAAGGGATGAGTTGATAAAAGACAGACTTGTGTGTGTTATTAAAGATGATCCAGTTTTCTTCATGACAGTGATTTAACTTTGAGTAATGCCATTTAAATTTGTCAGATATATGAGCTTATGGAAAAGCACACAAATATGCTTACAAATGAGAGATGCATGTTTCCAGTAACTTCTAGAGCTCATGTTGATAGTATGCAGCACATGGTTAAAAGGTCCAAGCAAACGGCAGCAGCTGTAGCCCCTGCAGCATCTACTGGTAAACCCCAGAGCTTTCCAGCAAATTCTAGAGTTTGCACAGTCTCAGTGAAGCACAAGAGTGAGTCAGCAAACTCAAAGCATGGGCCCCAACCTAGTTTCATTGCCAACTGTAGTAACTGTGGTGGAAATCATGACTCTAAAATGGAAAAATGTTTAGCTTTTGGTCAGCAATGCCACAAATGCAATAAGTGGAATCATTTCAAGAGGTCTTGTAAATCAAAAGGCACACAATATTTTATTAAAAGAGAACATTCAAAGAAACAAGTTGATCAATTGGAAAGCTGTAACCCTACATCACATACTTTTTATGTTGATGGTGTGTCAGTGCTTCATGAAACTGTTAGTGCAGTAGATTTATGGGTAAAAAAATGAAGTATTTTGTATTGTTCGGGTAAATGGAAAACCCATAGAGCTCAAAGTTGACACAGGTTCCAAGTGCAATGTTATGTCAGCAGAAACATTTGCAAGAGTGTGCAATGGTGAAAGGCTTGATTTGGCAAAGTGTGTGAAGCTTGTTGCTTATGGTGGTGAAGAAATTCAGACTGAAGGCTCAGTAGTGCTTTCATGTTACTCTGCTAGGAGAAGTTATGACTTGTTTTATGTTGTCAAGAGGTGTACCCAGTCATTATTAGGACTCAGATATAGTTTGAAAATGGGACTGCGTTCATTTAATAAGGAAGTCCATCAGGTTAGCTTAAAAGATCATTACTCTAATTTCATCCAGCATATTTTTTATTCCTTTGCTGATCTTTTCGAAGACAAACTAGACAAGCTTCCAGTTCTGTTATCTATGAAGTTAGACCCAGATGTCAGTCCAGCTGTCATGCCAGCTCAAAAAGTTCCAGTAGCTATGCAGGACTGAGTCAAAGCCGAGCTAGATAAAATGATGTGTCAATGTGTGATTTGTCCAGTAGATGAACCTACTGAATGGGTATCTTCCATGGTGATAGCTAATAAGAAAAGCTCAGATGACATCAGAATATGTACTGATCCATGAGATTTAAACAAAGCACTAAAAAGACCTCATCATCCAATGCACACAAAGAAGTTGTAGCTCTGATGCAAAATGTCTTAGATGCAAAGAGTTCATTTTGACAAAATCAGCTTAACAAGAAATCCTTGTTGCTAACTACATTCAGCACTCCATTTGGAAGGTACAAATTTCTGAGAATGCCATTTGGAATAAATTCTGCAAATGAAGCCTTTCAACATGCAATGGATCAAATTTTTTCTGGGTATCTGTGATGACCGTGCCTTGGCCCAACAATCAAGGAGCCTCAATCCTCACCACTAACACCAAATAGGTCATCTCATAAAAGAGGAAAAGATAACTAATACACACAGTAAAGTACAATTTCCCTTAAGTGCACGCAGAGATCACAGTCAGTCTGGGGCTGGTTGCTCCCTTGTTCTCCAGGTCCCCAAAAAGACTCCCCACTGGCACAGCTATAGGGTCCAGATCTCAGCCTGGCTGGCAAGCTAACCTCCAGTACCCTCTCTGTCCAGCCAGTACTCCGTGTCCCTGCCCAGGTAGCTGACATACACCCACACTTTGAAATAAGTATTTATACAACTTCACAGACACTCCTGGGAAAGGCTGACACAGATTATCCATCTGTGCCCCTTTATCCAGACTATACGGTAGTAATTCCTGCCACCACCAGCTAATATTATCAGCTACCCAAAGGCCCTTGAAAGGGTGTCCAATTATTACTGTGCAATATTGTTATCCAATCGGTAATGTGACTAGTCAGTCTTAAGGCTTATTGGAGTGGCTTATTATGATAACCTCTATAAATATGCAATGTACTCTAGAGCCTAACTTGTCTCTAAACAAACCAGCCACAGGTAAAGGTTTTTAAAATTTTTAATAATAAATAATTAAAACACAAGACAATACTACTACACCACAGAGATATCTAAGAGTTCAGAGATCACAGAAAAACTTAAAACAATACAGTAGGACAGGTCTGATGTCAAAGAAAAACACTTAATCTTTCTAATCTTTAGCTAATCTTAAGAGAAAACAAGTGCTATAATCCTACTTACATACATAAAGAGCATAAGCAATACTGGGGTTGATGGTCCAAGACAAATGCTTTCAGTCTCTCACTGAACTATAGTTTTTTTAAAAATACTAACAAACAGCTCTGCTAATGCCCTCCCAATTACATCATTTTGACACTTAGGTTTTCCCAGTATTCACATTACATCATTTTGACACTTAGTTTGGAGTTCCCATTCCACAAACTGCATTATTTAGCAAGCTAACACCTGCTCAGGAAACTACAACAATAAAATACATTTCACATGTATACTCTAACAGTTATTCCTTAAGTTAAGACAATAGAAAGAATGTATTCAGCCAGATGTTTCGGCACTACTTTTTTAGATAATTGTAACTTCAAAGAACGTTTTAAATGCTTGGCTTGATTTTCCTTACAGCAGATGGCAATGTTGCAACAATCTTGAAGTTCACATTTTACAGTGCTTTCTTTCATTTAAAAACACAAACTTGTATTTTACATTTATTTATACAAATGATAGAATTATGTATCAAATTATATTTGACTAGGCTGGCAGCCTTTGCCCATCTTTCCCCAATCTTCAGAGTATCATTGTGCTATTATAAAAGACAACATACTAGTAGGAGGTAATGGTGAAGCTGAGCATGACAGAAACCTCTGAAACCTCAGAAAACGTCTGTAAAGAGCATGTAAAGTGAATCTTAAGCTCAATCCACAGAAATGCAAATTCAGGCTACAAGAAGTTACTTATGTTGATCATTTATTTACCAGTTCAGGCCTATGACCAGACCCTTCTAAGCAAACAGCCATTCTCAACATGTCAGTTTCAGACAGTGTTCAAGCCCTGTAATGTTTTATTGGCATGGTTAACTATCTAGGCAAGTTCATTCCAGACTTGAGCCAACTTTCAGCACTGCTTAGAGAGCTGACATGTAAAGTTGTATCCTGGTCTTGGTTAGAACAGAACCAAAGAGCAGTTGATGTCCTGAAACAGAGAATTGCTAATCCATCAACTCTCAGATACTATGATGTTCACAAACCAGTTAAACTTTCATTTGAGGTTCGTGATTTGGTCTAGGTGCAATCATTCTACAAGATGGTCGACCTGTTGCCTATGCATTGAGAACTCTTACCTAAACTGAAATGCAGTATGCTCAGATTGAGAAAGAGCTTTTGGCAATTGTGTTTGCATGTTCAAAGTTCCATGATTATGTTTATGGTAGACCTATCTGGATTGAAACAGACCACTAACATCTAGTCACTATTTTGAGAAAGGATATGCATACAGCTCCTGCCAGACTGCAACGTATGATTTTGAGATTCATATTGGTGTGATTAACCTGAGATGTACCTCCCTGAACTACATGAAAAGAGACATGGAGGAGCTCTCCGATCTTATAATCCAGGCAGGTATGACCCTAGCCCTGAGTAGCGTCCTACCTTCACCCAGAATGATTCCGCAGTACAAGGACAAAATGATTGACTTAACAATTGGCTAAGCTTCTGGTGTCATTCTAAGGGGATCCAGTATCTGTCTGTCTGGAAAGACATGGTCGACAGGCCATGATGCTTTGTCAGAGATGGCCTGTACCTGTCACCCCTGGGATTCCAGATACTGGCTAAGCTCTTGCCGCCCCTATAGTGCCTTTTTTAGGCAAGGTTCAAATGACAAACCCACCACCATAACAGATACAGGCAAGGAAAAACTGAGGGTAATGCTACTCAATGCTAGAAGTCTAAACCTCAAAATGCACTCACTCAAGGCACTCCTTAAAATGGAAAACATCAATATCCGTGCAGTGACTGAAACCTGGTTCAAGGCTCCGGAGAACACCCCTGCATTACCAGGATATAACTCATACCATACCTTTCAGCCATCTAACCAGGACCAGAACACCAAAGGCAGAGGTGTGTCCATATTCATAAAGGATGACCACAGCTCCAGGCTAGTTGCCCAACATAATTCATCCGAAATTATCCAAGTGCAACTAACTCTGGGCAAAACTGAAATCCATATTGTAGCTTGCTACAGATCCTCCACCATGCCCCAGGATTCCCACTCCTCTTTTCTTGATATACTAGAAAATATTAGGGTACAACCAAATACCCTAATAATGGGCGATTTCAACTACCCCACCATTAACTATGAAAACTACTCATGTACCAACTCCTTCACTCAGTGCTTTCTAGAATTCATAAACTCCAATGCCCTAGATCAACTTATCCACACCCTCACCAGGGGAAATAATATCCTAGACCTAGCCATCATCAACATGATTGACCGGTGTTCCAAACCTGAAGTAACTCCTCTTTGTTCAAGTCTGACCATAAGCTAATCACCATAGATCTCCACATCCCGCCCCCACCCCCCCATTAAGGAAACCACTGTAAAAGAAATTTCCAAAGCCAACTTCATGCTTCTTAAGACAGAAGTGGCAAATTTCATGACACCCATACAGCTGGACAAGGCAGTTATGACTGCCTAATCTTATACAAATGCACTCTGTATGTAAGTACTTACATGAGTGCATGGATCATGCTATCCCTAACAGAACCAAGATGCTATCCTCCAAAAAAAGAAAGTCAATCTGGTGGTCCCCTGCTATAAAAAAACTCTACAACAGAAAGAAGAAACTGTTGCAAACGAGAGTAAAATCCCATGAGTGGAGGAGCTCCCTGGTCAGCCTCAGTAAGAAGCTGAGATCCCTCATAAAATCCTCCAAAGCCAACTATAAAAACACGATTGCCACTGACTCTAAGGACAACCACAAAGCATTCTATAGCTATGTCAAGAATCTCAATGGCAACACCCAGATCTGCTCTAAGTTACAGCACAATGGCACAAAAATTATGGAACCAACTGATATCGCCAACATCCTGGCTGATAGGTTCAGTGTTAACTTTACCCCCCCACCCCCTAAAGGGCCCATATCCATACCAGAATAATGCAGTGCCCCTGCAATCACAACTGAGCAGTAAAAACTGTACTCTCTAAAGCCAAGAACACAGCATCCATGGGACTGGACAACATCCCAGGCTGCATTCTACACGAACTTCCAGAATGAACACCCCCCCCCCCCCACCAAAGCACCATGTTCAGTCATAGGCTCACAACAGGCTTTGTATCCACTGAATGGTGCACAGCAACAGTAATATCACTCCACAAAGGGGGAGCCACCACAGACCCCAGGAACTATCGCCCTATTAGCCCGACGAGCCTGGTTTGCAAGGCCATGGAACGTATCATCATGGAACTCATAAACAAAGACATTGGCAACCTCCAAACTCTGGACCCCACCCAGTTCAGGTTTGTGAAGGGCAGATTATGCCTCCTGAACCTGATCAACTTCTTTGAAACAGTCACCAAATCCATAGAAGAGGGCAAGGCAGTTCACACAGCCTATCTTGACCTCACAAAGGCTTTCAACACCATCCCCAATTCTGGAATCATAGATAAATTCACTAAACTGGGTATAAATCCATACATCACAAGATGGGTTGCCAACTAGCTCACTGATACAACCCACACTGTAAAAGTTGCAGACTTTAAATCCGACTTCAAACCTGTGACAAGTGGAGTTCCACAGGGTTCAGTCTTGGGTCCTCTCCTGTTTGGAATCTACTTCTCTGAAGTACGGGCTAACACAGAAGGCCTCTGGTTGACAAAGTTCACAGATGACTGCAAATTAGGTGCCATAGTCGAGTCCCCAAATGATGTGAACATCCTACAGAAGGGCCTCACTGAGACTGATGCCTGGTGTCAGAGCCATGGCCTCAAGCTCAATGCCAAAAAGTGCATTGTCATCCTCTTTGGAAAAAACTCTGTACCCATGAACTACCACATAGGTGGCAGTCCACTTAATGCCAAAGGTTTGATAAGAGACCTTGGGACTCAGGTGGACAGTAGTCTCTCCTTTGATAATCACATCACCACAGTAGTCAGGAAATCCTTCTACATGGCACACCTCATCAGAAAAGGGTTCTCATCCAGAAAAAAAGAGGTCATTGTTCCCCTCTATTCAGCTCTCATTAGACCCATTATTGAGTACAATGACCCTTTTGGAATGTACCTCACAAGACATCTGCAACAGCTGGAAAGGCCACAAAAATACCTCACAAAGAGGATTACGGGACTCAAACAGATGCCCTACGCTGACCATCTCAAAAAACTCCAGCTTTACTCCATATCATATTGCCTACTCAGAGGTGATCTCTGCCGAACATACAAAACTATATCAAACCCAGAGCTGTTGTACATGCTACACCTAAAGAAATCCCAATCCCTATGAGCTACACGCTCTAGAGACCTAAACTTTGTCACCACAATAAACAGAACATGCTGGAGGGATAGATTCCTGTCCCAGAGACTTCCCATACTCTGGAACAAGCTACCTATCTATGTCAAGCAGAGTTCCTCACTAGCACTCTTCAAGAAAAATCTTCATGAGTGGATGGGAAATAGGAAATTCACCCTGAGGATCACTTCTGTGGCCCTGCTCGACAGGGCCACAGGATAATAACCTTCTTGGGTGGCAAAAGCCAGGGAACCTTGTTGACTAGGCTTACATAGGCCCTTGGGCTGATAGCCTAGTAACTACCTATGAACCTATGAAAAGTATAATTTCAGTCTTGTCTACACGAAAGGCAAACTTATTTATCTTGTTAATACCTTATCCAGAGCACCCAGTGAACAGCATGAGAATGAGAACCTTGAATTTGAATTTATGGAAGTGAGAAATTTTTTTTCCGTGTCTTGATAAGCTGAGAGATCACACAGCCACAGATCCAGTTTTACAGAGGCTTAACCACTTTATCAGTCAAGGATGGCTGTCAAAGCAGTCTAGTTTACCTCAGGAAGTGCAACAACCTTATTTCCATACAGAGATCAGATTTTATCTGACAATGGAGTCATTATGAAAGGTCCGAAAGTAATTATTCCAAAGTCCTTGCAACAAGAGTACATTACTATTTTTCATCGTGGTCACCCAGGACTTGAATTTACCAAAAGAAGGGTGAGAGGACAAGTATTTTGACCTTCTATGTCAGAAGACACTGAGGGAGTACTTTCATCTTGTTCTGTGTGTAATAGTACTAAGTCACATCAACAAAAGTTAAACCAGATTCCTGAACTGTCTTGGTCGACAGTAGAATGGAATGGTCAACATTATTTGGTGTTAGTGGACTCTTATTCTGATTGGTTCGAGATTGACCTACTTCCTAACATAGCATCCAGTACTGTCATTACTAAGATGAAGCATAATTTTGCAGTCCACGGTAGTCCACGCAAAGTTATTTCTGACAACGGCATGCAGTTTACATGCTAAGAGTTCAAAAGATTTGCCGAAGAGTTCATTTCTCATATCATGAGTAGCCCAGAGTATCCGCATTCAAATGGTTTGGCAGAACATGAAAAGTGCAAAACAGTTACTGGATAAGTCAAAATGAAACAATATTGATGTTTCCTGAATTTCTTAAATCTCAGAAATATTCATGATAAACATCTTGGTTCACCTGCCCAGAGACTTCTGTTGAGACAAACCAGAACCATGTTACTAATCAGTTGTCAATTGCTGGTTCCATGTATTAAGAACAGCAGGTCAGTGAAAACCAATTTGTTGAAGAAACGTTTAGCCCAGAAGTCCTACTATGATAAGACCAGCAAACTGCTCAATTCATTACGAGAAGGAGAAATGGTAAGGATGAAAATGTTCAAAGGTTATGATCGGATTGGAGTCATGAAGAATATTTGCCAGAGCTGAGATTGTACATTGTGTAATCACAATGAGTGGAGTTTAAGTGGAATTGGAAACATTTGATGCCAGTGTCCGAGCCTATACCACAACACATAGCTTGTGAGAAAGACTCTTTATCTCAGAGTGAGTTGTCCAGTGTTCCAGTTCCAAAGGATGTTCCAAAAAATATTCCCATTCCTGTGATGAATCCAGAAGTCCCTGATGCGAGCTGTTCACCAAAGACTGTCCCTGTTGCTAAATCCAGTCCAGATTGTTATGTTATGAGATCTGGTCACATCTCCAGACCATGTTATTGATACATGGCAACTTGGACATAAACATCATGCTTGTTTCTAATATCTATAGTAACGCATGTCTAACTGGAATGTTATTTTCAACTAAGTCCAATCTTTCTATGAGGGAGGATGTAGATCAATGTGTGTGTATGTACCTTTAAGAAGCTATCCAAGAGCTTGCACAAATGTATAAATACTGAGCACATGCGAGCCTGACTGCTGTTTTGTAGTAAGCTGTTGAGATGTAAGCAAGTATGTATGTAAGGTCTGTCAGTTAATCAGTTTGTTTATATTTTATGATGCTGCTATCCATCCTGATGTGTTTCTATGTAATAAAGTGTCTAAACAAACTACCTGCCTGCTTGTCAACTATGTTAGAGAGAGATGAGCGACACTCACTATCTTAGAAAAGTAAAAATAAACTAACTGAAACATAACTAAACAAAAAAGAAATTAACACTCCCCAACATATACCACACTAAATTTAAAAAAAATCAAACAAATGAACTATTTCAAAACAGAACATTAAAATTTAGCTCTAGAACTGCAAGAGAAAACCACTCCTAAGACATTCTTTTCAAAACCACGTATGCAAACTATCAAAAACCATATCAGTAGAAAGTTAACCAATTACATCCTAGCCAAAATTTGGCTTTGTTCAGCCAGGGAGGGAAGAGAGCAGAGAATAACAATATTACAGTTATAGTGCAAATCTTGGAAATTCAGTGAACATAAGTAGAATAATATTTGCCAGACTGCTAATCCTTAGGGCATTTAGAAAGGATAATTAGAAGGTTCAGGGGGTGATGCAGAACCAAGGACATTTGGAAAGCGTAAGATAAAAATTAGAGAGTGACGGGCTGATGGGGAGAAAAGTAGTGGAATATGATGATCAGAGTAAGCTATGGAGAGTTAATGGCTAAATGGTGGAAATTCAGGAAGGATGGAGGGTAAAAATCTCCATATATAAAAATTTCAAATAAATAGAAATGTGGGTTCTGACTGCATACACAAAGACACACACACACACACACACACACACACACACACACACACACACGCATGCAGTATGAGCAAAAAATAACCAACTTCAATAATTGTCTTAGTTTTTGGTGTCATTCAAAGGGGATCCAATATCTGTCAGCCTGAGATGATATGATTGACAGACCATGCAGCATTGCCAGGGATGGCCTTTATCTGTCCCCTTTAGGGTTTTGATTACTGGCAAAGACATTCTTCACATAATGCTTTTTTGAGGCAATGCCAACCTGATAAGCCTACCAGCATAATGAAGCAAGCAAAAGAAAATATGAAGGTGTTACTGATCAATGCTAGGAACCTAAAGAAGAAACTTCACTCCTTACAACCCTTCAAATCCTGGGGGACATAGACATCTGTATAGTGATGGATATATGACTCAAAACGGTGTGCAGGACTGTAATGCCTTCTCCATGTTTAGACCAGCTACTGCGCAGGAAGGAGAAAAAAAAGTCAAGGTGTCTCAGTCGGGTCTATATTATAACATCAAAGTCTTACAACTTTGAATGTTATAACCTTTCCTGTAACTAGTGTTCCAGATACAGATTTGCTGTATCCAGGACTGTATGTAAGCTTCTGAGTCCCCCAAGAGTTTCTGTGTTGGAGGGAAGCCTTCTAGCTTATCAGTGGGAGTGGTAAGCACTAGGTAACCTGTCTACCACATAAGTAGTGGTTCTGGCCCAGAATTTGTAGCTATTGGCTGTTTGGGCAATCTCTTCCATCTCTCTCAACTTTCTGATTTGAAAGCCTGTATTTGCAGTTGTTTCTGTTCTGTAACTCATCAAGTGCAGATACAGATTCTTAGTTTTAGCACTTAAATTTGCTTGTTCATGCTCAGCACTTGTTCAGAACTTGTAAGCACTAAATAAGCTACTAATTACTGTAGCACTCTATCTTCCTCATTACCTAGAGGAAAACAGTTTTTGTACTTACTTTTCTCACTTGCGTAGAGAAAAACAGCTCCCACAAAGTCTGCGCTGTAAATTTTCCCTTAGAACTAGGCAAGAATCAACTCAAGTGCTTCAGATCAGCTGCTCTTATTGCAGCACTTGCAAAACAGAAATCAGCACTTGTCCTAATCTCCTAGACAGCACAATTATTCTCCAAATTTCCTAGACAGCACTATTGTAATATAGCATAAGACCCTCGATCATCCACAGGACTTAAGTTCAATTTACTCTTCAAAGCATGTCCAGAGGACAGCTTCAGGTGTACTCTCCAGTTCATCTGGTGGGATTGTGCATCCTGAGGCAATGTCACAACTGCCTCATGTATACAGACAACCCTCTCCTCTTACCTCTAGATACAAACACTTGTGAGAGATGCAAATACACAGCCAGACTGGAGGCTAAGCGCTGTCAACCCATGACTGTAACAGACAGTCAAGAGAATAAGGGACACACTTGCATCACACCACCTGTCACACATGAATCTACAAAACAAGCACCGGCAAAACATATGCATAAATACACAAAAACATATTCGGAGGCACTAGGTACCAATCAGAAAAAGAAACAGTGCCCTCCAAAGCAGACAAGCAAGCAACCTGCACCCCCAAACACAAGCCAGAAAACATATAATTTACCTCAGCAGTGTGCCTCACAACAGCCCTTAAGGCAAAACACCATACCTAACACTCTAGTAATAGGAGACTCTATAGTAAGGCACACGGATGTTCCACTCACCAGGCTGAACAAGGAGAAGGTTACTGTCAGCTGCCTGTCGGGTGCTCTGATCCGCCACATAACACAGGCACTTAGGTCACTCCAGAACAAGTACAAGTATGACGCTGTCATTGTACATGTTGGTGTGAATGATCTAAGATGTACCTCCCTGGACTACATGAAAAGAGACATTGAGGAGCTCTCTGATCATGTAGCCCAAGCTGGTATGACCCTGATCTTGAGTAGCATACTACCTTCACCTAGAATGATACCACAATACAAAGACAAAATAATCAATTTCAACAATTGGCTAAGCTTCTGGTGTCATTCTAAGGGGATCCAGTGTCTGTCTGCCTGGGATGACATGATAGACAAGCCTCACTGTTTTGCCAGAGATGGGTTGCACCTGTCACCCCTAGGTTTTTGAATACTGCCCAAGGCTCTTGCTGTCCCCATAGTGCCTTTTTTAGGCAAGGCTCAAAGGACAAACCAACCACCATAACCAGCACAGGTAACCAAAAACTAAGGGTAATGCTACTCAACGCCAGAAGTCTCAACCTCAAAATGCACACACTCGAGGCTCTCCTCAGCATGGAGAAAATTGATGTTTGTGCAGTGACGGAAACCTGGTTCAAGGCTCAAGAGAGTACCCCAGCACTGCCAGGTTACAATTCATATCATATCTTCCGGCCTCAGTTACCAGATCGCAGTACAAAGGGCGGAGGTGTATCCATATTCATCAAGGATACCCATATCTCCAGGTTAGTAGCGCAGCACGATGCCCCAGAGATCATCCATGCGCAACTATCAGCAGGCAAAACCACATTTCAAGTCGTAGCCGGTTATAGATCACCCACCATGTCCCAAGATGCTCACTCTGCATTCCTTGAGACATTAGAAAATATAAAGGTCCTATCCAACACCATAATCTTGGGTGATTTCAACTACCCTGGTATAGACTGGGTGAACTACCAATGTTCCAACTCCTATGCTCAGCGATTCATAGAATTTATAAATTCAAATGCCCTTGAACAACTAGTATGTTCCCCCACTAGAGGCGACAACATATCGGATTTAATCATCACAAATATGGGCACCCATTGTACCACACCCGTTATCACTCCCTCCTTGGTCAGATCTGACCACAAACTGATAACCCTGGACATCCTCACCCCTCCACCTTCCCCAGTCAAAGAAACCATAGTCAAAAACCTTTCCAAAGCAAACTTCAAACTACTTGCATCTGAAGTGGAAAGCTTCACTATTCCCTTGCAGAAGGATAATGATATCCAGGATGCGGAATCCTACACCAAGGCACTCTATATGCATCTTCAGGATTGCATGGACCGTGCTATCCCAAATAAAACCAAGACTCCTTCCTCAAGCAAGAAGAAACCAGTCTGGTGGACCCCAGCCATAAGCAAACTTTACAACAAAAGGAGGAGACTTATACAAAAAAAGGCCAAATCTCAAGTAGAAAAATCATCCCTGATCAGCATCAGTAAGACATCGAGGACCCTCATCAAGTCAACTAAAGCTAATTTTGAAAAGAAAGTTGCCAAGGATGCCAAGGATAACCATAAGGCCTTCTATGGCTACATCAAAAACCTAAATGGCAATGCTCAGGTCTGCTCTGAGCTAGTACAAAATGGAACAAAATACACTGACCCTTCTGACATTGCCAGCATCTTGGCTGACAGGTTCAGTGCAAATCCCCCCCACCACCACCACCTACAGGGCCTGTTACCATTCCAGGGGACTGTGTAAGTCCAATTATTACTGATACGTTGGTTAACAAGGCTCTATCTAAAGCTAAAAACACTGCCTCCATGGGACCAGATGGTGTCCCAGGCTGTGTCATACGCGAGCTCCAAAAGGAATTAACCCCGCATCTTAATACCCTGTTTAGTCTCAGCTTCTCCACAGGATATGTGCCCATAGAATGGCGCATGGCAATGGTGATCCCACTACACAAGGGTGGGGCCACAGCTGACCCTGGGAACTACCGACCAATTAGCCTGACCAGTCTGATCTGTAAGGCTATGGAGTGAATCATTATGGAACTCATAAATGGAGAGATTGGGAACCTCCAGTCGCTGGACCCCACACAGTTCGGCTTCATCAAGGGCAGATCATGCCTCCTGAACCTGGTGGATTTCTTTGAGACAGTTACTCAGGCTATAGATAAGGGAAAGGAGGTACACACGGCTTACCTTGACCTTGCTAAAGCATTTGACACCATTCCCCATTCAGGTATTATTGATAAGCTCAGCAGCCTGGGCATAAACCCTTACGTCACAAGATGGATCACAAACTGACTCTCAGACAGATCTCATAAAGTAAGAGTAGTGGAATCTATGTCTGAATCCAGACCAGTGACGAGCAGTGTGCCTCAGGGCTCTGTCCTGGGGCCCCTCCTGTTTGGCATATACTTCTCAGAAGTACAGGCAAGCACTGAAGGGCTGTGGCTGACCAAGTTTGTGGACGAACTGCAAACTGGGTGCTATAATAGAGTCTCCAGCCGACATGGAGATCCTCCAGAAGGGCCTAAATGAGACTGATGCATGGTGTCAAAGCCATGGTCTCAAGCTAAATAAAAAAAAAAATGTGTAGTAATCCCCTTTGGAAAAAACAGAGTACCCGCAAACTACAACATAGGAGGCAATCCCCTGAAATCTGAAGAAGAAATAAGGGATCTAGGGACCCAAGTAGATAGCTTTCCTTTGATAACCATGTTGCCAAAGTGGTTAGAAAATCCTTCTATTTTACCCATCTGATCACAAATGGGTTTGCATCAAGATCTAAGGATGTAATGGTGCCCCTCTACACTTCCCTCATCAGACCCATTATTGAGTACAATGCACCAATTGGAATGTACCTGGCTAGACATCTCCACAGCTGGAGAGACCACAGAGGTACCTAACCAAGAGGATTACTGGCCTCAAACAGTTGCCCTATGCAGCACGATTGAAAAAGTTCTGTTCTCTGTTGCATACCGCTTTCTCAGCGGCGATCTCTGTCTAACGTACAGAGCCATGTCCAACCCAGAATTGTTGAACATGCTCCATCTTAGCAAAACCAAATCTACTCGAGCTACACGCTCTAGGGATATAAACCTCAACACAACAATGAATAGAACATGCTGGAGGGAGAGATTCCCTTTGCAGAGACTTCCCTTACTATGGAACAAGGTCCTGATCTACATAAGACAGAGCCCCTCACTATCACTCTTCAAGAGGAACTTTGATGAGTGGATGGGTAACAGAAAGTTCACACTGGGGATCACACCAACAGTACTACTAGATAGGGGCCAAGGGTACTAGCTGCTAGTACAAGGGTCTAGGGAACGACTAAAGGGGCGGTGAATACCACACAATGTGGCTGAGCTAATATATGCCTTTGGGCAGATAGCCCAGTACCAACCTATGAACCTATAATATCAAACCTAGTAGAGTGAAACACCAGAAAACCGAACAGTCAGAATAGCAAATTTTTTCCCAGGGAAAAAATTTGCTGTTCTGACAAACATACACACAACACAAGCACACTAAAATAAATAATCCACACACACACACACACACACTTCACAAAACCCTACACTAAACCATACATACACCACTAGCTATCCACCTACCATAACCCAACCCTAACCCTAAGGTCCGTCACTATCGCACACTCACCTTACCCGCTCCCTTACACTAACTCGCCTACCCCACCCTAACCCTCATGTCCACACAATCGCACACTTACCTGACCCACACCCTAACCCTAACTCACCTAACCCATGCCCAATCGCATACTCACCTTCGTTCATACACTTACCTTATCCTGGTCCTTAACCTTCGCTCCACAGTCGAGGAAATAGCGAAGCTGCAGAAACGACCCACCAAATACTTTCCATAGGAAAGTATTCAGTGTTCTGCAGCTTCACTATTTCCAGCGTTCACTCTACTGGGTTCGATATTATAACATTCAAAGTTGTAAGACTTCGATGTTATAATATAGACCCATCTCAGTCTTCATCCAGGAGAGACTTACATCAAGACTGGTAAAGCAGCATGATGCACCAGAGTTTCTTCATGTTCAAATAACCATTAGAAAGGTCCCTTCTAGATATAGAACTCCTTGTGTGACCCAAGAAAGCCACAACACCTATCTACAGTAACTGGAATCACTCAGTATTAAATGCAATATAGTTTTTCTATGTGATCTAAACTATTCAGCTCTGGACTGGGAAACCTACATCACCACGAGTGCACAAGCACAGAGATTTCTGGACTTTGTCAATACAAATGCCCTGGAACCGTTAGTCAGAGTATCCACTAGGGGAAACAACATCTTGGATCTTTTACTTGCTAATATGGGGGCATCTTACACCATCCCTTCATATCTTCATCACTTGTTAGATCTGACCACAAAGCCGTCTCCTTCAAAATAAAATTGAGGAACCCCTTCCACCCAGTGTAACTTTAGAAATTTCTATAAGACAAACTACCTACTCTTATGTTATACATTGACAAGTTTCAAATCCCCACCAAACCCAGTTAACTCTGCTGACTATGCAGAAATGTACACTACCACACTGTACCAAGCATGTAAACAGCTGCAGAGATTCATCTCTGTACAGTGTAGGACAAGTAGAGGGCAAACTCCCATGATGGAACCATAACACCAATAAGCTTTATAACAAAAAGAAGAGAATTATGAGTAAAAGTAAGATGAGTAATTCCCAGACTGATGGAGCATTAATCGTTGAAATAAACAAATAACATGGGAGCTTAATAAAATCCACCAAAGCCAAGTTTGAGGTAAAAATAGCTACCCAAGTCAATGACACTCACAAGGACTTTTTTAATTATGTTCATAATCTTTGAAGCACAATGCAGCAATGCACCAAGTTGACTGTAAATGATGTTACCTATAATAAGGCTGAAGATATAGTAAACCTAATGGCTGATAAATTCAGCTCAAACTTTACACCTCTCTCCTCTCTGTCTATCCCTCAAGATATAACTTGAACTGAGTCTACTCCAGCTGTCACTCAGGTGCAAGTCCTAAAAGCACTATCAAAAGCTAAACATACTACATTGATGGGTCCTGAAATCCCTGGATGTATCTTACGTAGTATGAAGCACAGTTTAGTCACCCCCTCCCCAAAAACATTGCTCACCTCCCAACAACATTGTTCAATCTCAGCCTCCATAAAGGTTTTATACCAAACAAATGCAAAACAGCTGCAGTCATTCCCTGCATAAGGGAAAATCTTTCCATAGACCCAGGCAATTAGAGATCCATAAGTCTGACCAATATCATATGCAAACCCATGAAAATACATATCCAGGGACAAACCATTGAAGATATAGGGAACCTCCAAATATTAGACCCATCTCAATTTGGATTTGTTAAGGGAAGTTCAGGCTTACTCATCCTAGTGGACCTTTTTTGAAAAGGTCACCATCCACAGAGTTTACTAGGCAAGTGGAGAAATGGATATAGATTTGGAATGTGTGAGGAATCTGAAGCACCTGGAGAAAACATGTGCAAACATGTGAGATATGCAACAGTGGTGTAGCTAGGGAGGGGCAAGAGGGACAGCTGCCCCTAGTACAGAGTACTGAGAGCATGATCAGCCCATCCCAACTGTTCTTTTAAAAGTCGTTTTTTAATTAGCAGTCAAATCTGAGCACTCTAGTGCTCCTTGTATTGTCTAAACTGTAGAAACTGCTTGCTACAGTTTAAAAGTAAAAAACAAATCAACTAAAACCTGAGCACTGTAGCACTCTGTGTAGGCAGGAGATAAACTGTAGGAACTATTTGCTACATTTGTAGCAAGCAGCTTGTTACAGTTTAAACAGAAGACTTTTGTTTTAAAGTAAAATATGAGTGCAATAGCACTCCATGCAGGCATGGTATAAACTAGCAACTGTTTCAACATTTGTAGCAAGCAGTTTTTTACAGTTTAAAAAATATTTTTTTTTTCTTTTTTTAAACTAAAACATGAGAACTGAAGTGCTCCATGCAGGCAGTTATAAACTGTAGCAACTGTCTGATATAGTGTAAAAGAAGAAATTCCTTTAAAAAAAAAAAAAAGTATGTTAAAGGAGGGTTGGGGCAGGGCATAGAAACGGGACCTGAATGGCTGGGGTAGGAGGGGCAGAGCTTGTCATGCCCTGGCCACCTGGTTGGTGTGCCAGTAGAAGGAACATACGTTTTTGTTTTTTGTTTTTTTTTGTTTGTTTTGTTTTGTTTTTTTCTTCTGGGGGGTGGTGTGTAAATCCAACTGTATCACTGGTCTCTTATGGGTTATTACAGTGAAGTGGTTTTTTTTTCTTTCCTGTGGGACGTTGTTTTACTTTTTTATGGTACTTGCTCAGTGGGCTAATGGAACTAGCTATGCTACTGAAATGCAGACTGTGCAGAAGGCACCCTAGCTGAGAGCTGAACTGGAGAACCCCTGACTGTGGGGTGGTAATGCTGGCTACTGCGCCCACATGCGCCCCCACACACACACACACACACACACACACACACACACACACAGAGTTATATTTACCCTAACAATGGGATGTGATGAAAATGTATAAAAATGTTTGCCACTATGCTAGCAGCAGCATCAAATGTTTATATCCACGCTACATCCATCAGCAAGCTTTAATGACCACACTACTTGCATCATCATCATCAGCAGCAGCTGAAACTAATTACAATGAATTAGCTAAACTTATTAAAATGACCACAGAAGCTGCAAGTGCAAACCTATATAACACATCACTGTCCTTATATCCAAAACTATACAAAGCAACAAACAAAAAAAAAATATCACACTAAAGCTAGCAAAAGATTGGGCAAAGTGCTATGATAAAAACTGACAGAAAATTTGTTCACCACAACTGTATCCCCACAGAAAATCTAAAGTTAGACCAGTCTATCTTTATGGTCCCTATTATGAAATACAAAAGAAAAATATTAAAACACACAAAAAGTGCATTTAAATATCAAAATAACAATAAATTTATAATGAAGGAATGGCACATAAATGGCAACTAGAACAGTCCAAAGCCAAAAAGAAATCAAGCCCCACAAAAAGAAAAGAAGTGACCTACCCAACAAAAAAATCTTCCAAACTCCAAAAGGTGACCACCAGTCCTAACATATGCTGCTGCAAGATCCCAGTGATTAACTTTTCCCAAAACTGAACCAAACATCGCACCTAATTCTTAAATCCAATAAACTGCAAAACAGCCCATAAAACGCTTTACAAGGCATAAATCAAATAAATAAACGTGCAAATAAACAACAGCAAAGCTAAATCACTTCCCATCCTCTTCCATCACTTAGAAACCAAAAATAAAAGGAAAAAATCCTTAAAACTACATGCCAACCAATCAAAATTAGAAGAAAAGAAAGAGAATGATAGAATGTTGCTTTAAAAATGCATGAAGGAAAGCATAAAAGAAAAAGAAAGATGAAAAAACTGTAAAAATGCCCCCTCCAAAAAAGAGGGAAAAAATAAAAACAATAATTTTTGGTGATATAAATTATAATAACTTTGAATATCTGCATAAAAACTGATTGGTAAAGCTACCTGGGACTATGTTTAGTGCTGTTTCACAAAAAGTGTAGTAAATGACCATAGCGCACAGAAAGCTAAACACTAAAATTACATAAAAAGAAAGACAAAAGTATAAATCAATATGTGGGAGCTTACTGCTACATACATAAAATATTTTGTGCCAAAAGAATAGAGAGTATATTTTGACTGTGCAGTAAAATACATTTTATGTAACAAACAGTAGGCCTCTATGTTATAAATAAATCTATAAATGAAGAAACAAAAACATATAGATTGTATTGGTGTCTGGTGCATGATACATAAAATATAGTCAAAATATTTTGTACTGCAAGTTTAGGGAATGAGCTTCATGCAAAGCCATTGGTCATCAACACATAAACAGTGTTCCCTAAGCCTGTACTAGAAGATACTTAACAGGTTCAAAGGTGTGTACTAGGCTAATAGCCCTGGAGCCTTTACAAGCCATCGCCAAAAAATTGCCCAGGCACTGTGCCACCCAATGTTAGTTCACAGTGCCCCTATCCAATAGGGTAACTGGAATGATGCCTGGAGTGAACTTTCTGTTACCCATCCACTCATCAAGATTTCTCTTGAAGAGGGCCAGCGAGGTGCTCTGCTTGACATGAATGGGAAGCTTATTCCAGAGTATAGGCAGTCTTTGGGAGATGAACCTGTCCCTCCAGCAGGTTCTGTTAATTGTGGTAATGAGGTTGTGATCTCTAGAGCATGTGGTGTGGGGGGATTGGGATTTCTTTAGGTGCAGCATTTCAAGTAGGGCTGGGTTGGACATGGCTTTGTAAGTCAAGCAGAGATCACCTCTAAGCAGATGATAAGAAATTGTGAACAGCTGAAGTTTCTTCAGTCTGTCCATGTAGGATATGTTTAAAGCCTAGGATCCTTTTTGTGAGGTACTTTTGTGGCCTCTCCAGCTGTTGTAGGTGTCTGGTCAGGTACATGCCAAACGGGGTGTTTTATTTGATGATTGGTCTAATGAGGGATGAGTAGAAAGGGATGATGGCCTCTTTCTTCCTGGACCCGAAACCTTTGGTGATAAGATGTACCACGTAGAAGGACTTTCTGACCACAGTGACAATGTGGTGTTCAAAGTTTAGGTGGCTGTCGAACTGGGTGCCCAGATCTATTATGGCCCCTTCAGTGTTCAGTGGGCTCCCATCAATGTGGTAATTCGTGGGAACTGAGTTTTTTCCAAAGGGGATGATAACGCATTTTTTGGCATTAAGTTTCAGGCCATGGTTCCAACACCAGTTATTGGTCTCAGAGAGGCCTTTTTGTAGGATGTCTGCATCACTTGGGGAGTTGATAATGACTCCTAGCTTGCAGTCATCAGTGAACTTCGTCAGCCAAAGTCCTTCTGTGTTGGCCTGGACTTCTGAGAAGTAGATGCCAAACAGGAGAGGGCCCAGGACCGAACCCTGTGGGAGTCCACTCGTGACTGGTCGACAGTCTGACTCTGTGGGTCCTGTCTGTGAGCCAATTTGCAACCCACCTAGTGATGTAAGGACTGATGCCTAGTTTGGTGAGTTTATCAATGATATCTTAGTGGGGAATGGTATCAAAGGCCTTGGCTAGGTCGAGATAGGCTGTATGCACTGTCTTACCCTCATCCACAGCCTTGATGACTGCCTCGAAGAAGTCAACCAGGTTCAGCAGGCAGGATCTCCCCTTAACAAAGCCAAATTGTGTGGGGTCAAGAGTGTGGAGATTGCCTTTGTTAAGCAGGTCCATGATGATGCACTCCATAGCTTTGCATAACAAACTCGCAAGGCTAATAGGGTGATAGTTCCCAGGGTCTGTAGTTGCTCTCCCTTTATGGAGTGGGATGACCATAGCAGTGTGCCATTCATTAGGGACATAGCCCGAGGTAAGGCTGTGATTGGACAGGGCACACAGATGTGGTCCCAGTTTGTTTTGTAGCTCATGTAGGATGCAGCCGGGGATATTATCAGGTCCCATGGATGCTGTATTCTTGACTTTGGGCAATGCAGCTTTTACCTGTGCCACAGAAATAGTGGGTACCAGGCTTTCTTCTGGTATTGTGATAGGGCCCTTAGGGGGGGGAGTTGACACTGAATCTGTTGGCCAGTATGTTGGCTATATCTGTTGGCTCAGTATAGGAGGTGCCATTGTGCAATAACCCAGAGCAAATCTGGGTATTGCCTTTGGGGTATGATATAGCTATAGAAGGCTTTGTGGTTGTTTTTGTTGTCAGCTGCAATTCTGCCTTCATAGCTGGCTTTAGAGGTTTGATAAGGGATCTCAGCTTTTTGTTGAGACTGATAAGGGAGGTATTACAGTTTTGTGACTTTGTTTTTTTTTTTTCTGCAACAGTTTCTTCCTTTTGTTGTAGTGTTTATTGATGGCTGTGGACCACCAGATTGGATTCTTTTTTTTGGATGAGAGCATCTTAGTTCTATTGTGTATGGCAATGTCCATGCATTTGTGTACATGCTCATACAGTGCATTGGTGTATGATTTGGCAATCATGCAGCTATTTTCCATTGGCATGGGTACCAAGAAGTTAGCCATCTCTGTTTTTAGGCACCCAAAGTTTTTCAGGGTGGTCACCTTAGAGGGAGGGTTGTAGGTGAAATGGCGATTTCCATTGTGACCAGTTTGTGACATACCTCTCAACCTGGAAACATCAAAAATCTGGACAAAGCCCATGAAAAATAGGTACAAATCTGTATGCTGATTAACATCTAATTTGCATGCATAATTACATAACCCCCACCCACTCCAATGGAATTGTGAGATACCAACTTTCAAACGCGAACTGAAGAACAGACAACCAAAATATGGCATCAGACACCCCCTGCAGCCATTCCAATGTTCCATTACCTGGCTATTTCGACCCATTTACCAAAAACACTAACGTATGCATACTGCTTTACTTTTACAATGATTATTTGGATTTTATTTTTACATTTTACAGTACAACAATGCAGAAACACTAATAGACATCATCTGGTAAATACAGCAATACTGTCTCACAATGTAAATAGGCTTGACATTAAAATTTCTCTGCCCTTGAAACTCACATTCATTGAAACAGCATTGAAACCCACACCACATCCAAAGAAAATGCATCTGGCCAGTGGTGGATAAAGAATACCTTTGGGCTTTTTTCAAATCATTGGCCCCTTGCACACAAAACAAGATACATATATGTGTTTTTTTCTTTGATACACCTTCCTGACTTTATTAAATTATATTCCTTGTATAACACAACACACTTGTTAGACAGAGAGCATTTTAAATTTATTGTTTGAACATTTTACCAGTAGGCTGTACTATAGGCAATGAAACAAAACGCATGAACCAATAATGACAAAACTGCCCAATTCAGAACATTTCCATCATAAAAGTCTACTTCCACACCCACACTATAAATAGAATGACAGTAGTGTAAGCCATAGGCATCTTGCACAGTGTCTCGCATAATTTTCAATTTAATTTTTTTGGCGGGGGGGACAAAAGGTCAAAAACCAGGGATACATTTTATAACATTGCATGTATAATTTTGTAAAGTTGCTAGAATAAAATGTTGTGTTACCACCATGCATTTCACTGGCAAATCTTGAACACAGAACCCTATGCACTACAGTCAGAACAACATACCACTATGCTAAATCAGCAGTTTCCTGAAAAATAGGAAGACTGAAACTTAATGGCTATCATTTAGTGAATAATTTCAGTTCTTACTTCTCACTATAGCTCTCAACCTCTTAGCACAAAAAACATGGACAAACAACAAAGCCAACAATGGGGGAATACAAATTCAGTTCTCACTTCTCACACACCATAGCTCTGAACTGTTAGCACAAAAACAATAATGGGGAATACAAACTGTGTTCTCACTTATCATAGCTGCCAACTCTTAGCACAAAAAAAATTTTCTCACTTCTCACCGTAGCTGTCAACTCTTAGCACAAAAAAATGTGGAAAAAGCTCAGAACATAACTGTCAACTCTTGGCACAAAAATAAAATGTTCTCACGTCTCATCATAGCTCTCAACTCTTAGCACAAAAAAAAAATCTGGACAAAGCTCAGAAATGGTGGTGGCTAGGGAGATTAGGCTCTTTTTACCCTGTACCAAAGTACCAAAGGTACAGGGTTTGAGCCTGAATACCTCTAGCCACCAGGTATATTACATGGGCACATTTTCACACACACACAAACACACACACACACACACTGAAACACTTTGCAAATGCTTCAAAACTAAGCATACCCTAAAACAGAGCATTTCACACACTGAAACACTTTGCCTTCAAAGCTTACACTGAAACACTTTGCAATTGCTTCAAAGCTAAGCATACCCTAAAATGGAGAAGTTCCACACACTGAAATGCTTTGCCTTCAGTTCAAAGCTTACCCTGAAATAAAAATGGAGTAGTTCCTCTCTCTGCCGTACGGAGCTTACCCTGAAATGAAAACTGAGTAGTTCCTCTCTCTGCCGTAACTTCCAGCTTTGCATTCTGCCATTCCCTGCAAGCAAAAACGAGTAGTTCCTTTCTCTGCCATTATCCCTGCAAAAACTCTCTGCCGTTCCTTTGCATTCTGCAACTGTTTCCCTACTCCCACCCACTTGCAATTCAATTTCATCCGGAAATGATGATGTGAGCTCCTTGAGCTCAATTCCGACTGGCTGGTAGCCTGACAAAGCTGATGTCATCACATGCGCAATGACGTCTGCTCCGACAGGTCAGAAATTAAAAAAACAAAGCAAAAAAAAAAATCAGAAATGAAGGGGTGCCACTCGGGAATAGTGGCACCCCTTCATTTGGACCCCAAAACTCGCTAAAAAACGAGTAATTTGGTATGGTTGGGAGGTATGGGTTGTGGTCAGATTTAACCAGGGAGGAATTGACTCTAGGTGTGGAGCAATGGTCTCACATGTTGGTGATAACCAGGTCGAGGATGTTGCTTCCTGTAGTGAGGATCAGAATGAGCTGGTCCAGGGCATTGGAACTGGTAAATTCCAGAAAGCATTTGGCGTGTACATTGGTACTTGAATAGTTTTTTCCAGTTGATGGAAGGGTAGTTGAAGTCACCCAATATGAGAGTACTGGGTTGGACCTTGATAGATTCCAGGATGTTTAAAAACTTGGAGTGAAAGTCTAGGGACATGTTTGGGGTTCTGTAGCAGGCTATGACTTGTATCTCCATCTTACCCAGTTTTAGTTGTACCTGAAGTATCTCAGATGCATTGTGCTGGGCTACCCAAGTCATGGATAAGTTCCAAGGCTTTTAGGTCATTGAATTACCCCCTGCTGGAGGATACTGTAAAATGCCTTTGATAAATCTAAATATGCAACATCAGTAGGAAAACTAAAGATCAGGAGATAAATTGCATTACAATAACAATGTAAAAGAGTGAATAGACATCCTAGTAAATGTGAGATTGACTATTTTTAAGGCAGACATTTAAGCACGTTACATTCACAGCATCTGCTTCTCACAGAGGTCAGATGTACTAGGCTGTAATTTAAAATCAAGCATTTGTCTCCCCAGTTATGTATTGGCATGTCAACAGCTTATTTTCTGATAGCTGTTACAAAACTGTTGGCAATGGATTCCTAAAGCAAATAAGTAACTTCAGGTATGAGTTTTGCAGTAATGTTCTTAATGTAAATTCCAGTGATTAACACTGGGCCAGTAATACACTTTATATGGGTCTATATTATATTAGCGAAAATCCTGTTAAGCGAATATGAAAACACCGACACGTATTGCGTGAACCACGAATATGCCGAATGCACTAAACCGCGAAATTCAAAAAGTCGAATCCCCATAGTCGGCCAACTCCACCTCCCACTACATACTGCCTACCCAAACAAAATAAATAAACCACATACATACACTAACCTAAACTCTACTTCTAACCCTAAAGTAAAGCACCAAAACCATACTTCTAACCCTACACTAAATCTTACATACATTACTATTTATGCACTTACCTTAACCTGCACCCTAACCCTAAGATCTGTAACTATCGCACACTTACCCTACAGAGACATACCAAAACAAAATAAATAATCCACACACATACATTTAACAAAACCCTAATTCTAACCCTACAGTAAACCTTACATACATTACCTATCTATGCACTTACCTTAACCCGCACCCTAACCCTAAGTTCTGTAACTATCGAACACTTACCTTACAGAGCTATACCGCAGACGGGCCAACCATGACACTTTGACATTTCGAATTTCGCGGTTTTGGACATTCGGCATTTCCGTGGTTCGCGCAATATGTGTCACTCTTTTCGTATTCGTGTAAAAGGACTTTCGAGCATCTAAATGGAACCCACTTTACATTACTTATTCAAGGCTTCACTTATAAGGGCTTGATTTAAAGAAGGATAAAGCACATTTAATTTTCATAAGCTAGGCAAACACACAATGAAAACCTTTAGTACTCTAAAATGTTATTTCATAATTATACAACATTGCACAAGATAATTGAGTAATACGTTGTGGTTTAACTTTTTTTCCCCTGCTTTTCTTCATCAGAGTCATAGAGCTTGCAAACATCACGGGAATTAAATTTCTTATTTTAAAGGAACTTGTATGTAATAAATGTATAATTTACACTCTGTTTTATCTCTCCTGTTTTTTCTGAAATGCACTGTGTGTCTTGTAAACTCTGAACACTGCTAGGCATTTGCTTATGTACCTGTGAACCCATTAAGTTGTATGGGTTCTGTCCAGTTTGTTCAGTAAAAGAGAAACATGAACCTCTCATCATATGTTCCTATGATTAACTTAAGCTAGACATTGCATATTATTATTGAGACAGCAACCTCCATTTTACAGATGGATAAAGCATTGACTGAGATCCAGGCAATCCAGGATTATCTAGTGACCTGGGAGTAGGCTGAGCCATCCAGGGTGGGTGTGACTTAGTAACTGGCACCAGCTAACCTATCCTGGTGCAGGGAGGGGGTGACTGAGTGAGTGACATGAGCACACCCATCCTGGTGCAGGGAGAGTGTAATTGAGTAACTGACACTAGCTCACCCATGCTGGAGCAGGGAAGCATCCTAACTTGCTACACTACTGACACCATGCTGAGGCTAATGAAGCAGCAAGCAGTGTTATGGGCTGAGACATGTGCACCCACCAAGCAGTGCATTCACATACTGTAGGGGAGGTACAGATGCAATGATAGAAGCATGCATGCATCACTGGACACTGTTTTGGTGTTCATAGTACACATCAATCTTCTATGAAGTACATGCAATTAATTACCAAAAATCTTATTTAGGTTTTAGAAAAGGAATCGTATGACAAGATCAATGCATATCTGAATATATGGCAAAGTAGTACATTTTAAAAAACCTTGCCATTTTGGAAAGGAACTACTAATGCTAGATGGCAGTACAGAGGACAATGTAGAGGTATGGGAAATATTTTCCTTATATGAATCACTGAAAACTGCTGTGCCCAGCTGAAAAGATGTTATTGAGTTATAGCAAGATAAAATTGAGCAAAGTATTAAAAAAAATTGTTACCCGCGGTGGTGGTGCTGCGGTAGCATTGTCGCCTCACAGTAAGACGCTGTCCGGTTCGATTCTCAGCTAGAGCGTCTTCTGCGTGGAGACATGTGTGAATGGGCGTACCTTCGTTGAAGGTTGTGCGTCAGGCCTGGCAAGGCGGTACGTAAAAATCAACTGCCAATCATTAGCGGACCGGAGTTCCGCTGTGGCGACCCCTAACCGGGAAAAGCCGAAAGACACAAAATTAAAAAAACATTGTTCCTCCAAGTACACAAAAAGAAATATGTCTCATTGTATAAAATTATCAGATAATGAAAATATTTGTTGGCTTAAGGGAAAAGTCTGTAAAATATGCCACAAGGAAGACTATGATGGCCAAGTCTGCAAATAGAAGGGGCTAAGAAGAGAAATGTTGATAAGCTCAATGTGCAGGCAAATAGATCTGAGATGTCTAGTGAATATAAAATGAGCATTTTCGCTGGATAATTGGATTTGTAGGTAAGAAAAGGTGACCTGAAATCTTGACAGTAAGGGTAGATGAGTATAATGATGCATAGACTGAAGTGGGACCATAAAATGATATGTCTCCCCATCTGGTAGCAGCACTGCAATTTAACTTGGAACTATGCACCTAGGTGTTGCTTTGTTATTTTAATTACTTACTAAAATGAACTTCTTCATTTATCCCACTTGGGAAAGCAGGACTTTTGATGGAAATATATATTGACAAACATATTTTGATGGAAGGCAAACTCTTTCAAAAATGCCAATTAAATTTCAGTTCAAACACGTAGCAGTAGGAACGATTTTCCAGTAATGAACATGGTACAAAAGAATGTGTAAAAAATGGCCTTTATTTAATGAAAAAAAATAACATAAATATACATAGTAATGAAAGCAGTGCTTTCTCTAGTTATTCAAAAAAAAAACATTTAAAACACAAAATCGATGACTCCACTATTCCCTTAAAGGAATATCAAGGTCTGAAATTCCTAGATTTTAATACAGGTTTTAAACTGCACATTTTATTTAAGTCATGTATTTGAAGCATTCGATGTCATAATCCATCTATGTTTTGTAAAATTCCCTGTATCACTACCTCTAATGCTCTGATTAACAATTTTAAGTAACAAAGTGTTTCATCCATTTTAACAATATGTTTTGCCACAGCATTCTTTGTAATGCCTTTCTTAATAGTGTAAAAATTCTCAGTCATTTCCTCTCTCTTAAATCCCTTTTAGTTCTCCCTACATAGAAGGAGGTACATTTTAAACATCAGCACATGCACCATGTTAGAGCGTGTGCAGTCAGCATAAATAGTAAACTAGTGCTGACAAATGGTCCTGATTACAGTTTGAGACACCACGAGAGTAAGGAATTGCTTATCCATTAATGGCGTTCTTCTTATCAGTAACTGCCAATAAGCAACATACTTATGTGAAGAGAAAGCAAAAGACATCCAGTATTGTTAAAAACCATATAACTGCAAAAGGCCACCCCAATGGCAGAAGATTCATTATAGCCTATGTTCAAAGTCAGAAAAGAACAGTTGTTCATACATCAGGAAATCATTTATGTGATCCAGTGTGGGAATTCCAACCATATTAAGTGTCATTGTACTGGACATATTACACCAAAGACACTGTGGAACTCTGAAAATGAAGTCCATGGCTTATTTTTTGTGCAGTGGCCTGGCAGTGACAGGAGCACTGAAAATTTAACCAAGAGCTTAACTAGATACCAGATAGTCCAAAATACACAACCATGAGTACCATTACAACTTGGTGAGTATCCATCTACATTTTGGCACTGGATGCATATTGATTTCTTCAGGGCCATGTATGAATCCGGGTTTTAGTTTCTGTGGATGTACTTTCTAAAATGAGCAGAGGGGGTCTATATTACCAAATCAAAAAACCCTTTACACGAATACCTAAACGTCGACACCTATTACTCGAACCACAAAAATCCCAAACTCACTAAACAGCGAAAAATAAAATAACGAACTGTCATAGTCGGCCAACCCCACCACCCACTACATACTACCTACCCAAACAAAATAAATAAACCACATACATACATTAACTAAACCCTACTTCTAACCTAAAGTAAAGAACCAAACCCTACTTCTAACCCTACACTAAACCCCACATACACAACTAACTATGCACTATCCTTAACCCCTCCCTAACCCTAAGGTCCATAACTACTGCACACGTCCCCTACAGACATACACCCAAAAAAATAAATAATACACATGCATACATTTAACAAAACCCTACTTCCAACACTACACTAAACCCCACATACACAACTATATATGCACTATCCTTAACCCCTCCCTAAGCCTAAGGTCTGTAACTACCCCACACTTCCCCTACAGACATACACCCAAAAAAAATAAATAATACACATACATACAGTTAAAAAAATCCCTACTTCTAACACTACACTAAATCTTACATACATTACCTATCTATTCACTTACCTTAACCCACATCTTAACCATAAGGTCCTATCTATCGCACACTTACCTTATGGAGCTATACCGCAGACGGGCCAACCATTGCACTTCGACATTTCAATTTTCGCTATTTTGGACGTTCGGCGTTTCCATCTTTCGCGCAATATGTGTTACTCTTTTCGTATTCGCAATTACGGTCTTTTGATCTGGTAATAAGAACCCAGCAGAGGTTATATGCATGCATTCAACTATTTTAGTGAACAATGTTGCAGTGCTGTGAACAGTGATCAAAGGAATGTCCTTCCAGAACAAACTGCCAGTGATAACGGCCCATACTTTACATCAGAGGACTCAAGCCAAACTGTCAAATAAAATTGCATGAAACATTTGCATTTGCTGCCCATCATCCAGGTAGAAATGAGTTATAAGAAAGATTTGTTCAAATCTTTCTAAAAAGCTATGAGGTCAATGAGTCACAGATCTAAATCTTCATGCCTCAGAATATATCAGTTCCTTAGTCGTTCAGTCATGCTCTGTTTCCCTTCAATGCTGTGTTGGATTTTAAGTGGGTAAAATTAATTTATGTAGTCATTCTCATTTAACATGCTTAATCCATTTCAGGGTTCTGGGGAAGCTGAAGCACATCCCAGCACTCAGCAAGCGCAAGACATCAAAACTAATCCTGGACACGGTATCAATCCATTACATGACACACACACATACTAACTCACACATGACATGCACATCTGTGGGCAATTTGAAGGGTTGCCAATTCATCTACAGCACAACTTTAGGAAGTGGAAGGTTCGGGAACAACTGGCAAAAACCCATAAGATACAGGAGAACATTTATAGTGTATCCAGAAGGGTACCATAGATGAGAAGAGAATTTAAGAACCAACTATTATGAGACAGCAACACTAACTAGTTGACCACTGTGCCAAACCCATGTCTCCTTATGACATAAATAAATGTAATCACCCACATGAAACCATTGATATTAATTATGAATGAAAATTTAAGGTCAGGATTAAACCTTTTGAAATCAGATATTCAAAGAATAGTACATGGCAAGCAAGTTGAACATTAGCAATACACTTGAAGGAATTTTTTATCAAGGACATTATGTTTTGGTAAACAAGTGCAAAACTGATAAAGACAATCTAGATAAAACTTCCTCAAAACAAGCACTAACAGAAGGTCAGATGGAGATCAGACCAAAAGTGCCACTCTTTTTAAAGTCTTCTTACTCACTGCTTAACAATTTAAGCTTTAATTAGGCATCAGATTATGGCTACGTACTCCTAGGAGGAGGGATTGTCAAACCAGTGCTTATAACAGGACAGATGGCCATAATGGATATTGCTTTTTATAACACTGGCAATATGATTGGTTCTAGCAATATACCAGTTGACAGTGTTGCCAGCCTGAGCCTTCAAAGCCTATATAACCATAGCAGATGTCCAAAACTACCTCTTAGCACATGAAATCTGGACAAAGGCAAAAATAATGGTGGGACGAAGGTCCAAAAATAAGGACAGATTTCAAATATTGCTCTTAGCTCTTATAAACTTAGAAAGTTGCTAAAATAATAGGGTTTGCTTTGGCATGCATTTTTTGAAGGATATGAAGTCTGAAACTCAAAGGTCTGTCATTTATATAGTGACTTCAACCTTATGCTGCACAGCTGATGCAATAGCTGTAGCACATCATGAATCCTTGGCACATCTAGAGAACAAGAATTGCTATATCAGAATGCTGTTCATCGATTTTAGTTCCACTTCAACACTGCCATCCCCCAGAATCTGATATTGAAGCTGATCCAGCTGGGCATCAACACTCCCATGTAACTGGATACTGGGCTTTCTCATCAACAGACCCCAAAAAGTATGTGTGGAAAATAACAGTTCAATCAGTACTACACAGAGCACAGGTGTCCCTCAGGGCTGCGTCCTGAGTCCGCTGCTGTTCACCTTCTTGACGCACAACTGCATGTCCAAGCTTGAATCCAACAAATCATCAAGTTCACGGATGATACCACGGTTGTAGGTCTTGTCACAAATGGTGAGGAAATAGCCTACAGGGATTATACCACTGTCGTAGGTCTTGTCAGAAATGGTGAGGAAACAGCTTACAGGGATGATACCACTGTCATAGGTCTTGTCAGAAATGGTGAGGACACAGCCTGCAGAGATGAAGTGTAGCATCTGATAGGCTGCTGTGACAGTAACAATCCAGCCTTAAATGTGAGCAAGACCAAAGAATTAATAATGGACTTCAGGAGGACTCAGGAGATACATCAACCTCTCGAAATTAAGGGGGTGGCAGTGGAAAGAGTAAAAAACACCAAGTTCTTGGGAGTGCACATCTCAGATGACCTATCCTGGTCAACTCATATTAGCCACACAATGATGAAAGCTCAACAACGTCTGCACTTCCTACAGAAACTGAGGAAGGCAAACCTGTCTCAGTCCATCCTCAGAGCCTTCTACAGGGGGACCATCAAGAGCATCCTCTCAAACAACATCATAGTTTGTTATGGTAACTGCAAAGCTTCTGAACACAATGCTCGCCTGAGGGTAGTGAGGACAGCAAAAAAAGTCATTGGTTCCTCACTCCCATCCATAGGTGATCTGCACGAGACTTAGTATTTGGGAAGGGCTAGGAAAATAATCGACAATCCCACTCACCCTGCCCATGGCACGCACTTCCACCTTTCCTCAGTCAGGCAATATCACAGCTTAAACTTCAAAACATCTAAACTGAACAGGAGCTTCTTCCCTCTATCCAAAAGGCTACTGAACTTGACTGTCAGGCATGACAGTGAATAATCTGATGAATATGCCATGTGCTGTGAAATATCATCTATAGTAATTACTCTGGCAAATTGCTTCAATAACTGGTACAGTTAGCCTGATTTCTTATGTTATTACTTCCTGAATGTGCAATAGTTCGGAGTGAGTCATCACTCCATACATAGGTTCATAGGTTCATAGGTAGGTACTAGACTATCAGCCCAAGGGCCTACGTAAGCCTAGCCAGCAAGGTTCCATAGCTTACGCCACCCAAGAAAGTTATTTTCCTGTGCCACTGTCTAGCAGAGACACAGAAGTGATCCCTGGGGTGTATTTCCTATTTCCCATCCACTCATCAAGATTTTTCCTTGAAGAGTGCTAATAAAGAACTTTGCTTGACACAGATGGGTAGCTTGTTCCAGAGTATAGGAAGTCTCTAGGACAGGAATCTATCCCTCCAGCGTGTCCTGTTTATTGTGGTGACAAGGTTTAGGTCCCTAGAGCATGTAGCTCAGAGGGATTGGGATTTCTTTAGGTGTAGCATGTCCAACAGCTCTGGGTTTGACATAGCTTTATATGTTAGGCAGAGATCACCTCGGAGCAGGTGATATGCTATGGAGTAAAGCTGGAGATTTTTGAGGCGGTCAGTGTAGGGCATTTGTTTGAGGCCAGTAATCCTCTTTGTGAGGTACTTCTGTGGCCTTACCAGCTGCTGCAGATGTCTTGTGAGGTACATTCCAAAAGGGGCGTTGTACTCTATAATGGGTCTAATGAGTGATGAGTAGAGGGGAACAATGACTTCTTTTTTCCTGGATGAGAACCCTTTTATGATGAGGTGTACCACGTAGAAGGACTTCCTGACTACTGTGGCGATGTGACTATCAAAGGAGAGACTACTGTCCAAGGTCTCTTATCACGCATTTGGTGTTAAGTAGATTGTTGCCTATGTGGTAGTTCATGGGTACAGAGTTTTTACCAAAGGGGATGACACTGCAGTTTTGGCATTGAGCTTAATGCCATGGCTCCCTCTGATACCAGGCATCTGTCTCAGTGAGGCCCTTTTGTAGGATGTCCACATCATTTGGGGACTTGACTATGGCTCCTAGTTTGCAGTCATCTGCAAACTTCGTTAGCCAGAGGCCTTCTGTGTTAGCCTGTACTTCAGAGAAGTAGATACCAAACAGGAGAGGTCCCAGGACAGAACCCTGTGGTACTCCACTTGTCACTGCTTTGAGGTCAGATTTGGAGTCTGCAACTTTTACAGTGTGGGTTCTGTCAGTGAGCCAGTTGGCAACCCATCTTGTGATGTAGGGATTTATACCTAGTTTAGTGAGTTTAGCTATAATGCCAGAATGGGGGATGGTGTCAAAAGCCTTGGCGAGGTCAAGATAGGTTGCGTGAACCACCTTACCCTCATCCATAGCTTTGGTGACTGCCTCAAAGAAGTCGATCAGGTTCAGGAGGCATGGTCAGCCTTTCACAAACCCAAACTGGGTGGGATCCAGAGTTTGGAGGTTACCAATGTCTTTGTTTATGAGTTCCGTGATGATACATTCCATGGCCTTGCATACCAGGCTTGTCAGGCTAATAGGTCAATAATTCCCAGAATCAGTGGTGGCTCCCCCTTTGTGGAGTGGGATAACTGTTGCTGTGCGCCATTCAGTGGGCACAAAGCCTGATGTGAGGCTGTTATTGAACATGGTGCTTAAGTGGGGAGCCAGTGAAGTTCGTGTAAAATGCAGCCTGGGATGTTGTCCGGTCCCATGGATGCTGTGTTTTTGGCTTTAGAGCATGCAGCTTTTACCTGCGCAGTTGTGATTACAGGGACTCTGCATTCTTCCTGTATAGATATGGGCCCTTTAGGGGGTGAGAGGGGGGTAAGGTTAGCACTGAACCTATCTGCCAGGATGTTGGCAATATCAGTTGGCTCTGTAATTTTCATGCCTTTGTGCTGTAACTCAGAGCAGATCTGGGTGTTGCCATCTAGATTCTTGACATAGCTATAGAATGCTTTGTGGTTGTCCTTGGATTTAGTGGTGATTTTGTTTTCATAGCTAGCTTTGGAGGATCTTATAAGGGATCTCAGATTCTTACTGAGGCTGACCAGGAAGCTCCTCCACTCATGGGATTTTACTCTCTTTTGCAAGTTTCTTCCTTCTGTTGTACAGTTTGTTTATGGCAGGGGACCACCAGATTGGCTTCCTTTTTTTGGAGGATAGTGTCTTGGTTCTGTTTGGGATAGCATGATCCATGCACTCGTGTGAGTGCTTATAAAGTGCATTTGTGTAGGATTCAGCAGTTGTAACTGTATTGTCCATCTGCATGGGTGTCATGAAGTTCACCACTTCTGTCTTAAGAAGCATGAAGTTGGCTTTGGAGAAATTTTTTACTGTGGTTTCCTTAATGGGGGGTGGGGCGGGATGTGGATATCAAGGGTGATAAGCTTATGGTTGGAATGGACCAATGAGGAGTTGACTTCAGGTGTGGAACACCGGTCACTCATGTTGGTAATGACTAGGTCTAGGATATTGTTGCCCCTGGTGGGGGTGTGGATAAGTTGATCTAGGGCATTGGAGTTTATGAATTCCGGAAAGCGTTGAGCTAAGGAGTTGGTACACGAGTAGTTTTCCCAATTAATGGTGGGGTAGTTGAAGTCGCCCATTATTAGGGTGTTTGGTTGAACCCTAATATTTTCCAGTACATCAAGAAAAGAGGAGTGGGAATCCTGGGGCATGGTGGGAGATCTGTAGCAAGCTGCAATTTGGATTGCAGTTTTGCCCAGAGTTAGTTGCACTTGGATAACCTCGGATGCATTATGCTGAGCAACTAGCCTGGAGGTGTGGATATTCTTAATGAATGTGGACACACCTCCGCCTTTGGTGTTTCGGTCCAGGTTACATGGCCGAAAAGTGTGGTATGAGTTATAGCCTGGTAGTGCAGGGGTGCTCTCTGGAGCCTTGAACCAGGTCTCAGTCACTGCACGGATATCGATGTTCTCCATTTTAAGGAGTGCCTCGAGTGAGTGCATTTTGAGATTTAGACTTCTAGCATTGAGTAGCATTAACCTCAGTTTTTGCTTGCCTGTTCCTGTTATGGTGGTGAATTTGTTATTTGAACTCTGTCTAAAAAAGGCACTATAGGGGCAGCAAGAGCCTTAGCCAGTATCTGGAATCCCAGGGGTGACAGGTGCAGGCCATCTCTGGCAAAGCATCGTGGTCTGTCGACCATGTCATCCCAAGCAGACAGATACTTGATCCCCTTAGAATGACACCAGAAGCTTAGCCAATTGTTGAAGTCAATCATTTTGTCCTTGTAATGCGGTATCATTCTGGGTGATGGCAGAATGCTACTCAGGTCTAGGGTCATACCTGCCTGGGCTACAAGATTGGAGTGCTCTTCCATGTCTCTTTTCATGTAGTCCAGGGAGGTACGTCTCAGGTCATTCACACCAACATGGACAATGACAGAGTCATATTTGTACTTGCTGTGGAGTGACCTGAGTGCATGTGTTATGTGGCAGATCCTGGCACCCGACAGGCAGCTGACAGTAATCTTCTCCTTGTTTAGCCTGGTGAGTGGGACATCAGTGTGCCTGACTATAGAGTCACCTATGACTAGTGTGCTGGGTACGTTGATTTGGCTTATTAGCTGTGGTTAAGTGGCACACTGAGTCTGTGGGCTATGTGTCATTTTGGTTGTGTTGGGGGATGGAGGTTGCTTGCGTTTCTGCTTTGGAGGTCTCTTTTGCTTAGACAGATTATTATTGAGAGCCTCCGCGAATGTTTTTGTGTTACTATGTGTGGATTGTGGTGGTGCAGATTTAGCGAGACTATGTGATGAGTGTGGTGTGGAGCAAATGTTTACCTTCTACTCATGACTGTCAAGTTTAGTCTTGGTTGGAGAGAGCTTTACCCCCAGTTTGGCTAGATAAGTGCATCTCTCACAGGTTGTAGTGTTGGGTGGTAGGAGGAGAGGGTTGTCTGTGTACATGAGGCAATTTCTACATTGCCTCAAGATGCCCAGATTCATCAGATAGACAGGAGAGAACACTGGGAGCTGACACGTGGACCTGCCTGAATAAAAAACTATTTTCCTCTAAATAAGTAAGGAAAGTGAGTACAAGAGCTGTTTTTCTCTAAGCAAGTGAGAAAATTAAGTACAAAAACTGTTTTCCTCTAGGTAATGAGGAAGATTGAGTGCTATAGTTATTAGTAGCTTATTTAGTGCTTACAAGTTCTGAACAAGTGCTGAGCATGAATAAGCTAATTTAAGTGCTAAAACTAAGAATCTGTATCTGCACTAGACGAGTTACAGGACAGAAACAAGTGCAAATGCAGGCTTCCAAATCAGAAAGTTGAGAGAGATGGAAGATTGCCCAAATGGCCAATAACTACAATTTCTGGGCCAGAACCACTCCTTATGTGGTAGACAGGTTACGTAGTGCTTACCACTCCCACTGATAAGCTAGAAGGCTTCCCACCAACACAGAAAGGCTTGGGGGGCTCAGAAGCTTACATACAGTCCTGGATACAGCAAATCTGTATCTGGAACACTAGTTTTTTTACAGAAAAGTAGCAAAAACAGTTTGTTTGTGTCTTTCAGCTTTTCCCGGTTAGGGGTCGCCACAGCGGAAGTCCGGTCCGCTAATGATTGGCAGTAGATTTTTACATACTGGCTTGCCGGGCCTAACGCACAATCTTCAGTGAAGGAACACCCATTCACGCATGTCTCCACACAGAAGACGCTCTAACTGAGAATCGAATGGGCAACATCTAACTGTGAGGCGACAATGCTACCGCAGCACCACCATCGCAGAAAAAGTAGCAAAAACAGTAATAAAAACAATTCACATGCAGTGCAAGCTAGCACACTTGAGTATGCAGCAATAATAAACCAAACACAGTTTAAAAAATGCAATTAAATTAAAAAGGACTAAAAGCAAGTGCAAAAAGAGTTTATTAGGTAGAATGTGGTAAAGAGATGGGACTGGGGGAGTGTCCCAGATCAAATCTACAGTGGGGCGGTCAACTGCAAAAGCCACCAAATTTAAACTACAAACCAAAAATAGGGAGGGTGAGTGGGACAAAACAGAGATCTAAGCAACAACTAACAGTACAAACTTTAAAACCAAAAAAATATACTCAGCTCTGTATATTTGCCGATCAGTCTCTCAGAACAGTGAGACAACAGTTTCAACAGAGATCTAAGCAACAATTAACAAACTCTATAACCAAAAAAATATATACTCAGCTCTGTATATTTGCAGATAATCTGTAAGGCAGTCTCTCAGAACACAGGTTCCAGCAATTTGAATGCAGCTGTTACTATACCAACTGAAGACACGGCAGAAAATGGGGGGGGGACAGTTTCAACAAAGATCTAAGCAACAACTAACAGTACAGACTTTAAAACCAAAAAAAATATTCTCAGCTCTGTATATTTGACGATCAGTCTCTCAGAACAGTGAGACAACAGTTTCAGCAGAGATCTAAGCAACACGTGCAATATGAACATCAGAATATATCATACTACAACTGATGAAGTGCAATATTCTAAGCAATCACAATGTGAAGTCATAGTTTTGCAATACCTACTAGTATAATACTATCTGATGTCTTCCTGTCTAATTGTGGTAGTTTATTGTGTTGTTAATATTTTAATTATTACTGTATGTGGATTAGTCTTAATGTCACTCAACTATGTGTTCATTGTTATGTCTTGCATGGGGACCAAAGCAATGTAATTTCGTTCAGCTTGCACTGCTATATATATCTGATCAACAATAAAGTTTACTTTGACAATGATTTTGCAGAAAATCACAAACTGTGAGGCAAAAAACTGAGGATGTCTAATGGAATAATCTTCTTTAGAAGTTGAGACATTTGAGCTGCCAGTTGTTCCCATGGTTGCTACCCAATTAGTCTCAGGGATTATACCCTCAGGAAATCGAGTCAAAGGCTATATTTATGAGGAAGGCGGAAGAGAAAGTAGCATTTTGATAATTTATTTTATAAATATGCTGTATGACCTATGGAGCTTTCTTCTATGGGTGAGGATCTAAAGTGGGAGAGGGTAGTATCTTAATGCTTCTAGTTACATGATTATGTATGTTTCTGTTTAGGCAAGCTCTTTTTTCTGTCTAGTTCATTAAGCAGAAAAGTGTAAACTTGTCCTTATCTGTTTTGTGTTACTGGAAAAGCTTGATGGCTTGTTGACAGACTAGTCACCACAGCCTGTCATTCTTTATGTGTACCAAAGGTAACAGAGTGAAAGTATAGTGGCTGTTCACCAAAATTAAATTACTTCACAATATCTGCATTTTACTTTGGCTTGTTCCATACCGTGCTACCTCTCAGTAACAAAGTACACGTCCTTTAAATGTTAGTAAATTAGCTATTACAGTTTATTACTTTAGTGGAATGTTTGCAAACAGTAAAATAAATGACTACAATTCCACATTAGATAACCTAAAATCCTATATAGATGGACTTTGACACTGCATACCCGTACTAATAATATATTGTAACTTTTAGGCTGCAAGGACTCAGAGTAAAGGTAGTATCTAGTTTTACAAGAAACCAGATACCTTCATTACCTGTGAGATTGTGTGACCTCTGTTTTACTACGGAATAGTTGAAGCATGCTGAGATTGTGTGACCACTGAATTACTATATAATAATTAGTCGTGCTATATTCTTTTCCTCTAAAGTTGTTTGACCTCTTCTTTACTGTATAAACATTAGTTGGGTCACTTTATTTATCCCTAAGGTTATATGACCTCTGTGTTACTATATACTAGTTAGCTGGGGTACAATGATTAAGCTTCCCCGCAGAAATACTGAATACTTTTTTTAAAAATATTTGTCTTTTTATGTAATCTCACTTGTTATTTTTATTTTTCTAGGTTTCAGTGTTTAACATCGCAAGCACTTAGCTGTGTCTGTGTGCTGTGTTCCATATGCTAATGTTGTTTATGTGTCACTAAGGGGGCTGTTGCACTCCAGTCTAATCTGAATTATGTTATTCATGAGTAAAGCGAGTTGCAGTGGATCCACACTTAGATTTGTTTGCCAGTTCCTCCCCTGAGCAAAATTATAGTACATGGGATTTCTTTAATTCACTGAGGGCTCACAAAAAATGTACTAGTACAGTGACAGGGGTCTCTACCTGTGTCTGGCCCTAATTTTAACTTTGTCTCCCTCTTAGTTCGCATGTTCTTTCTTTCTTTCTGAAGTCATATACATACATACATATATACATACAAATATTTCAAGCAGAGCCATTAATGCCCTTCTAGCCTGCCAGTATACCAAAACACTTGTTTCCATAATAAGTGCCCAGGCTGTTCTTAAAATATCTAAATAGTACTCACTTTAATGTAATTTGGTAGTCTGTATTTGCACTGGGTGTGACAAGGGTGGACAGGATTAGGAATAAGTATATTAGAGGGTCAGCCCAGGTTGGAAGGTTTGGAGACAAAGCCAGAAAGTTAAGATTACGTTGGTTTGGACATGTGCTGAGGAGGGATGCTGAGTATATTGGGAAAAAGATGCTAAGGATGAAGCTACCAGGTAACAGGAAAAGAGGAAGGCCTAAGATAAGTTTTATGGATGTGGTGAGAGAGGACATGCAGGTGGTTGGTGTGACAGAGCAAGATGCAGAGGACAGGAAGAAATGTAAACAGATGATCCGATATGGTGACCACTAACGGGAACAGCCGAAAGAAGATGATGATGTTCCATGCATCAGCTGCTCTCTCAGAGAGTCAGTTAGTGCACTTCTCATTCCTATAGAATCTTCTGCGTAGGTTGTCTAATCTTACTCTACTACTTTTTGATAACCCCAAAAATTCCTAGAGGTAGTTGTCTCTAAATACCCTATATACCTGAATAATATCTCCTCTTAGATATCTATAAGAGACACTGCAGAAGTCCAGATAGTTTAGTGTTTCATAACAACTTAGATTTTCACATCCATGAATGCCCTTGGTATATTTCTGCTGTACTCTTTCCAGTTTACTCATGCTTGTTTTCTTAGAAGGTTTCCATATTGTTAATCCATACTTAAGTTTGAGTCTAGTGTAACAAACAATGACTTCATCATTTCTGATTTCCTAGACTTTATAAATCTTTTTATACAACCAATTGGTTGACATGATTAGAAAAACTCAAAGCTGGATCTACCCATATACACAGGTCCTTAAGTGAATCTACAGTTTAAATTATTGTGTGCTGTATTAAATATTCACCTTTCAGTTTTATATCTCCAAAATCTCATATGCTTAGTTTTTGGTCTATTTATTAGCATACTATTCTCCTGTGCCCAAATGGTCAATTTAGTCAAGTTCATTTGCAGGCATGCCTTATCTGTAACACATGTAATCAGTTTACCCAATTTCAGGTCATCTGCATCTAGACTGTAGAACACCTCAGATGAAAAAGTTAGGTCTGAAAGATAAAATCTGAACAAGTATGGGCCTAGGACAGAGCCCTGTGGGACACCCTGAATGTAACCAAGAATTTCACCTGTCCAATTGCTGTATGATACTTGCCATGCCCTATCTGTAAGCTATGAAGCTATCCATCTTATCAAGAATACATCAGTACCTAGTTGTTCTAATTTATTGATCAGTGTTTTGTATATGACCCTGTCAAAAGCTGAAGTTAAATCTATATAAATTTCATCACAATTTTTCATTCATAGCTGTTATTACATTGTTATAGAACATCACATTACAGGTGGTAATAGATTTATTTTCAACATATGCATGCTGATATATGGGTTCACATCCCAACCTATCCAGTTCTGATCCAATATTACCTTCTCCATTATTCTTCCACAACATGAAAGTAGACTTATGGGTCTATATGAATCTGGGTTTGTCCTGTTTCTCTTTCCCTTAAAGACAGGTTTAATAAACGTATGTCTCCAGCCTTGAGGAATCCCCCCATATTTATGTGACCTAGTAAATAATAGATATAATGGTACTGTAAGTTCTTGCTGAAGTGTTCTCGGGTCATTATTACTAATTCCGTTTCCTCCTTGTGCTTTTCTTGGATCCAGTTTGCACATTTCTTTTTCAATATAATCTAATTTGGTTCCAGTATCTGAGGTTACTTGGATGTCACTAGGAAAACTTATCACCCCCTTTGTGAAGTCAAACTATTTTGCATAAGATTTTGTAAATCTGTCTATAATTTGTTGTGTCTGAGAATAAATTTTAGAATCTACACATAGTTTATCAATTCGTATGTCTTTACTCCTTTCACATCTTATGTATCTATAAAAAGGTTTCCTATTATGCTCAATATCTTTATATAACATTTCTCCAGATTTTTCTTAATCTTGTCTCACACTATGCTTAATTTGTTTGTCCAACTTGTTTATTTCAATTTTCAAAGTTATAGTTCGACGTCTCTTCCATTTCTTGTATTTTCTGTCTCTCACCTTAATCAGGTATCTTGTTCTTATGGAAATATATCCCTGTGCTGTTGTATACCTAAATCTTGATGTTAAACATAGTTTTGATTTTTTGCACTCAATCAATTTCTCTTTCAAAACTTTTCACATTCCATCTGCAGTTTTTCCATTGAACACATCACTCCAGTTAGTTTTACATAGTGACTGTTTTGCTTCCATATAATCTGTGACTAACCTTCTGCACATCGGTTTAGATTTCAGTTTAGAAGAATTATCTAGCAACAAATTAATCTTTTAATCATATGATCACTGCACATCAACGTTGGTAAAACTTGACTTGAAGTAACAGTAATTTCTTTAGGAACACAGACGGTGTCTAGTATGTTCCATTCCCTGGTAATTTTTTTTTTTTTTTTTTTACAATCCGAAGCAATTCTTATTCCTAAACATAGGTTGTGAATAATTTTCTTATTATTGTTGTTGAACCAATATTATTCCAGTCTGTTTCTGGTAAAATTATGTCCACAACTAATATTATTTTTCCCTACTGTGCTTCATGCAAGAAATGTATGAATTCCTCTAGGTCATCAGCACTTGACTTTGGTGATGTATACACTCCAACACTTGTTAAAAGTTCCAGGATTGTCTTTATTACCACAGTTACACAATCTATAGTATTGGTGTTATCACCGAACATGTAATAATCACAGGTCTCATAGCTATCTTTAATCCCTATCATAACACCTTCACCTGATTTTTTGTTAAAATATATTTTACAGTAAAAACATTTATACCCTGACAGAACTGGTTTCCAGTTACTGTTTTTTAACTATGTTTCACAAACAATAACAACATCAATCTTGTAGGACTGCAGCAAATTTTCCAATAAAAAACTTTATTTTTATTGCTCCAAGCATTAACAGCCATCAGACATGCATCAAATGTTGCTAACTGTGAACTGTTAAAATTTTTACCTGGCGGAAATCCTGTCTAGTGTTTGTCAAATATTGGAAACTATCTGCAGCAAAAATTATTTTCCCTGATCTTGGTAAATGCACAGCACCATATCTGAATACATGCGCCCAAAACTAGGTTTGGATGCTCTGCACATTTCCATTTTTAAAAGGGGACATTTTTTTCCATGTAGGTATTTACCCAACAAATCATTTCATTCATGGTGACCTGACTATCCTTCTATTGTGAAAAATAAATCCTAAAACCAGTACAAGCTATACTATCTAAGAGGGCTGTAAGTTCCCTACTAACAGTCAGAGAGTCCTTGCGGATGAGATCATTTGTACTGACATAAATTAAAACAGATCCAATCTTCCTTACATTAAGGTGTTCCAGGGCTTGTCTGACGCCTTCTATTTTTGCTCCTAGTAAGCATAACATTATTCCATGTTCATTATATTCTCTGCAAATGTAAGTATCAGTTCCTCTAATACATGAATCTCCAATTACAAGAATGTCTTTTCTGACCAGATCTGAAGAATCTTCAACTTCTAATTCAGTAATATCTGCTCTATCAGTTGTTACAAAGAAATGATCTTCATCACAATTACTCTTATTAATCCCACTGTTTTCACTGCATATTAAATTTGCAAGCATACAATTCTCATCCAGCTGGCTTTGTACACCCACAGCTTGAGCCATGTAGTCAACATCTTTCTCATTTTTTTCTTACAGTAATGAAATTCAGTCCTTTCACATTTAATTTTGATTTCTTCCTTTTCACTTACCCCTTGCCTCGTTTTTCTAACTTCTCTTTTGGAAAAAATTATGTATTTTTTCTGTATACTTAAGGTTTTCTGATTGATTGAATGTTATCATTCCCTGTAATTTGTGTGTTACACAACAAAGCCGTGTCCTTTTTAGTACACATTCTCTTTACTTTACAGACATTTATCAGTTTCTTTTTCTTCCTTGTTATTTGTTGCGAACTTCTTCTGTTTTTTTTTTTTTTGTTTCCTTCTAAACAATCTGATTCCTCAGATTGCTGAATACTTGCATCCAGAATTCTAAAGTTTTCAGGGGCATCATCTTGTTTCATAGGGGTTGAACGATCTTTACAGGCAATAGACACATCATTTCCTAAATGTGCTCTATGTGCTCTTTCCTTAATATTATTTATCTCACCAGTCCAGTCATTAATATATGTAACAACAGTTCCCCAAGCTGTGCCAATTGCACAAGTGAAATAATCACCAGTAAGTCTAGATTGACTTCTAATAATGGCAAGTAAATCATTCAGCTTTTGTCATGAGGAACACAGATCACCATTGTTATCAGGAGTTACCTCTAAATATATATAGCATGTATTACACCGTACAAGATATTTGTGCTTTAGCAAATCATTAATAGAATACTCATTTAAGGAATTCATATTCAGCATCAAATGAATAAAAATTTATAAAAGAAAAGAATAATCAAAATCAGTAACCATGGAACTCAAAGAAACTTAAATCAACTTCCATGAGAAAAGTCACACAAGTAATAAACAACTAAATACTAAAGTATGTACAGTAAAGTTGTTGCTCTGACCGTACGAGTTGTGAAAGTCATACAAAAGATGTAATTCCTTTATGTCACTCACTATCGCTCGCAATTGAATTTCTTTTTAACAGTAAAGACCTATAAATCACAAACCAAGATAGGGTTGTTTAGAAAAGCACTGGCTTGTCCTCTCTGCAGTTTGTGTGACTTTATAGCTGACTAGGCCCCTTGGAATGGCTAGAGCTTCCCTGTCTAAAATCTAGTCCTTTCTAACAACCAGCAGTGAAAATTAAAGGTAAAACAATAATATATAAATCAAAGTAAATCTTCTTGTCTACAAGCTATCCCTTCCTTGCTGCAAACAGTGAAAAACAGTAGTAAAAAATAACATATAAATTCAAATAAAACTTCTGTTACCTGTCAACTCCACAGTAAATCACAAACCAATATAGGATTCTTTAGATAAGCTCTGGATTGACATATGTCACTACAAGACAATAGATTTCACCTGTACATTATTTTACATTGTGTAAACTAAGCCACATCTCTGGGGAGAGTTAAATTAGCTGACCCATTGATAATTAAGCCCATTCAACAAGATTAAAACTGGCGTATAAAGTTATTTTTATAGAAGAAAATGTAAACAGATTATAAATGTTCAATAAAATCTATAGGAAAGGTTATTATATAGGTGGAACTGTTTCACTTGCCATGTATTACTTTAAGGAGAAGAAATAAAATTAACCTCAACTATAAGGAAACATAATGCTATGACTTTGGCAGAGAGAAAATATTATAGCATTATTTACTGGGTTGCTGCCTGACCCATACGAGGTAGCTGAAACACAGGTTCTTGTTTCAACAGTGTAATTTTGAATTCACTCAGAGGATTTCTGCTTCACTTCCCATGAAACCAATTTGCAATACTTTCCATTTGACATCCTTTGCAACTAAATTAGTCACTTCTTTCTGCATTTCCTGTTCACAAACAGTGACATATTTTATATGGAGTTTTGTTTTATTTAGGAATGGATGGTGCTTCTACTTATACTTTTAATTTAATTGAACTGTTAAATACTGAGCACAAAGAATATATTGAGAATGGATGCAGTCACGGGAAGGGTGTGAGAGTCTGGCAGATGTGTCTGAGCTCAGGTGGTACATCATGTGTATATGTGCTATTTATACTTTGTTTCTTCCTTTTTTCTTTTTTAATTCTATCCATTTGTTATTTTAATTTTACGGAAAACATCATTGTGATATTCTGTTTATCTAAGTTATATAATAACACAGCTCTTTGGCTGACCCTTCCCAAATATATCCGCCTTTCTCAGGTAGCACATATTATGCAGCAATGAATAAGCATACACAGGTTAGCCATTTAATATTTTGGTACAGAGTGCTTCAAGGAAAAACTGTGTGCCTCAGAAGTTTCAAACTGAAAAGGTGAGTCTACTGCATGCATGGCAGAAGCAAGAAGATAATAATCTAGAGTCTGCGGTTCAATACTTAGTGAAACACAATATTTATTTTTCACCCATAGTATAACATTGAGCATTTCTGCACTAGAACTGTTTATCACAATACTGTTTCTGAGTTTGAGTGATCTCACTTGAAATGTAGGAAGTACCATAAAAAGGGAAATACTTGAAATGCAAACTAAGCTGCCCACTAGCAGAAAAGTAGAACATCTTACTGCCCCTTCAAAAATTAGGTTTGGAAATAGACCCAGGCCATGGGGGTTACCCAGAATGAAGCACAGGGATGACCATTTCATAATAAAACTCCATAAGGGCAGGTAATGCAGACAACAGGAATATCTTTAATGGTGCTGGAAAAGAATGAATTCTGGAAAGAAAGGAAACAGGCATTTTGAGGCCTGCAGGCATGTGGTTCCTTTCCTTTTGTAAAACAACATAAAAACACTACACAGTCAAATCTCACATGAGTTGAGTGTCAGAATTGTCTGGGATGAAGTAAAATCCCATTCAGGACTGGTTCCATAACTCATACCCACTGAGGACCAGGATAGACTGTATCAATTCTTGTGACCCTGAAAAGGATAAAGCTGGTATTAAGGAACAAAGGATTTAGTGAATAAATGAATGCCGTTAGCAGGCTTGTGGCTAGTTCATACTGAGGCACATTATTATTTACTTATCCAAACTTTTCACTTGGATTTTCTTCAGACTATTCAGTAATGCAGTTGATCACAGCATCTCCCATAACATCTGTTAGAAGACTCTTGTTTAGTTAGCAACTCTCATCCTCGAAGCTGCAAGCTGGAGAATACTAACCTGAGCATCACAGCCAAAAATACAATAATAGGCACCAAAAACTGGTGTTTCAAAACAACTGAGAGAAAAATCATAATTTTTTCTCCTTACTTTTGGTGATTTTCAGGGATCAGAAAGATAGAATTGAGAGCATCTTAGCTTTGTAATGTTCAACTGCTCTAAGTGGTACAGTAATACCATTTTTACAGTTATCAAAATAATACAGTTTAATAAAGTTTATGTTGAGCAGGTGTTCGATGTCTACAGAACTGCTTATGATGTCTTCTCTAGGCTGTCCCTAGCTATAAGAATAGTGTGCCACTGAACTGATAATTGTATTACTAATGCTCATTTGTACCATCCTCTGTCCTTCAGATGCATGTCTTCAGAGAATGCAGTGAGTATATTACTGATGGCTTTAAGGTCCAGTCCTCTTGCCCAGTTATGAAAATCCACCTTATATATGTCAACAAATGATCACCTCTAACACTGCACAGTTGCCTTCTAAAATGTCTACCAGCTGTCCCACATAATCAAGGCTGGTCTGGATGTTGTACTCCATCTTAAAATTATGTGCCACAATCATTCAAGTACCCTACCTCAACCACACATACATGCACATAATGTACACATAACGTGATTAGAGTTTGCAATGTCAGCTCAAACATATGTTTAAGTATTTGCACAGTAAGCAGTTCTTTGTTGTATGCATGTCTGGTTTGTGATTTTTTTCTTCATATATTATGCAGATAGTAATTTCTTAATGTTATACATCATGAGAGTCTGCATTACAGAAGTCAGGCTGTTGTAAGATGTGACATTTAATCAAAAATCTATACAGATCAGATTTTGCTTTACAGGGAAGTAAGTTTCCATGATTATGGAGCACATGCACTGTCAAACATATCAACAAATTAACCTGGCATCCCTTTTTCAATCTTTACTGGCTAGAATCAGTGTAGAACTCAATGTTTATGGGTAGAACTCATGTTGGAAGGGAAGGGATACTGACTTGTGACATTGTTCATAAGCTGACTGTGTTTACTTCTTCCGTCATATTAGTCTTTAAGTCTGTTGTGTTGAATAAGGCCAAGCATAAGACAGTGCAGGATCAGCAATGTCCTACTTAACCCCCTCTAAACAGATGCTTCAAGTGCTATATTAATTTCAGAGTGGCAACCTACAAAGCATTCATCAGCAGTCGGAACACAATACAGCATCCTATGGAAAGTGGTTTGTTAAACAGTACTGCTTTCCTGATCTATCTGGAAAGGATTAAGAAATGTTGTGTTGGTCCATTAACAGAAAACTCACAGACACTGGAATAGATTTTGTTATTATTCAAGATTTCAGGCTAGCAGGAGGAGTAACTACCAACAAATATACTAAACGTTTGAGTAATTGCACAATCTAGGATGGCCCAATAAAAGTTATTGCATCATGACTGTGTATCATTGTCTTTGTGGATCTGGCCAGGCTTTCATTTGGAGGACCATGATATACTCACACAAAATATAACTGCAATGAGTCTTTCAAAGGAAGAGAAGCAATTGTCTCAGTCATTAGTTTCATCTGGACTCTACCGTGGCCAAATTACTGTCCATGAATCAGCTTTGAAACCCATGATACCTTTAATATCTGTATCTACAGCTAACTACAGTTGGGAAAGTAGATGCAGCTGTCTAATTCTCTTAGGGAATCGTATGTCCTTCACCACAGCTAGCCTGCAGCCTCTGTTCTCAGAATGTAAGTACCTTGCATTATTTCTTAGATAAGCAATCAACACTTATTTTGTGCAGAGTTTCCTGAGCTTTTTTTATTTTCATCTGTGTGATCTGTTTTTTGTTAAAATCCAACTCTTTTTTTTTTTCACATTTTTTATTTCCTTCAGTAGTTTTATGTTTTACAGAATGGCTTATTTCATTTCTTTGTTAAGAGTTTGTTCCCCTGAGCATGTGTGTCCATACTGTTCAAAACTTAGTAGGTTTAATACCTGGGTGGATCAAAACATTTTTTTTTGTACTTGGCTATTTAAAAAAAGCTCTTGAAAGCAAAGCTAAACTATAGATAATTGTTAATGATTTATCTCCCCTCTGGGGTTATTTTGTTTGGCTGAATGATAGGGTCTACATGTTTTCTTTACGCAGGCAGTTCTTTGTTGGTGCAGAGTTGATGCAGAACATAAAAGTGTGATCTAATCAAGACAGAGCAGCTGGTCTGATTCTTATCCAACCCTTTACATTTTTCTAAAGCACGTTTGCTGCTTCATTTCCCTTCTAATTAGGCATAATTTGGTAACTGGACAAAGGGGAAAGACCCACCTTCTAACAGGTACAGTTTAGGAAAGTACTTAATAAGCTTGTCCTCCCTCACAGTATTTAGGAGTATTCAGATATACTTTATTATTTCCCTGTGCACTCTTTTCCCTGAAATAGCAACTTAGATTCTTGAACACTTAATGTCCATGTTAGTGTTTTACAAATTAACCCATCTGAAACAAAGTAATATATTAATTACATTTTCTAATTTATTCCCAAACTTTAGCTGAAACAGATGAGCATTATAAAAGTAAATCTTGTGGTTGACTTATTCATGATTTTTTGACTTACAATTGTTTATAAAAGTCTCAACACAATCAGATTGACTCAGAAATCATATGCTTATGTCTTTTTTCATTTTATTTTAATGTGAAAATCTTTTGAAGCGTGTGCATGCATTTATGTGTGTATTACATTACACACACACACACACACACACACACAC